>NC_056442.1:24641802-24941802 GCF_018296145.1 Oncorhynchus tshawytscha | reverse complement strand
CAGGCAGTGAAAGTTTTAGTTTTTCCGAATTAAAATAGAACGTCTGGTTGAGGCCCTTGCCCTGAATGAGCTCTCATCTGGATTAAGACAAACAACCACCCTATCTCTGCCTTTGTTTGCCTAGCACTCATTTTATTAACTTTATCAGGACCAAACCACATTTATAGGTCATGCATTAGCATGTATTAATTAAAACAATTTTCACTCGAGACGAAAGGCTTATGTCTGAGAAAAACACCTGTTCAAAGTACATTTCCACTTTTTCCTTCAGTTATTTTTCAAATTATTGTTTTCAGCCTGGGCTGATAAGAAGAAACAGATTGAGCTGCCTTTATATAGGAGGTAGAGAGAATGTTTCTCCAACACTGCAGATTAGACTGTGTTAACACTGTCGTGAATTCAACCAGACCCATGTTCTCAACACACCTGTGCCTCATCTGGTAGTTTGTGTCCTCAGAATAGAACATCCTTTAATCATAACTCACATCGTCTGACCAACGCCAGAGCAGTTTGTGTCCTCAGAATAGAACATCCTTTAATCATAACTCAAATCACACTCCTGGCACATCTTCAAATGAACAAAATCCAACTGGCAGTGAAATGATCACAACATCCCATCCCCTAAACAAATGTGTATGATGCATCAACAGAATATGAGGTTAAAGTAGCCTCTTTCACAAAGCACTCAGACTCCAGTAATTTGAGTGCTACTTCCTCCCTGTTACAATATTCTTTGTCGATTTCAGCCGTACTCTCAAACACCTGCCAACTGAGAAATAGAATATGCAGTTAGAAATCATGTAGTTTATGGACATCATTTTCACCCCTCATTGTCATGATCTTTTTCATTGACGAATGCCTGGTAACTTGAACACGGGGTGAATTCTGTGGTAATTTGCAGTTAGATAGTAATGATTGATTTTTCTTGCATTCAAAGTACCCAGTATGCAAAGGGACGTCCGCTAGTTTGGAAAAACCACCATTGCCATCAGTTCTTTACAAGCACCATTATATGGGCCATTGACTTCACCCTATGTTAGTCCAACCGAACACGCCTAGTTGTTTCATTTCTACAAGCTACAGTTGATGTCGGAAGTTTACATACTCTTAGGTTGGAGTCATTAAAACTCGTTTTTCAACCACTCCACAAATTTCGTGTTAACAAACTATAGTTTTGTCAAGTCGGTTAGGACATCTACATTTTTGCATGACACAAGTCATTTTTACAATTGTTTACAGACCAGTGGGTCAGAAGATGACATACACTAAGTTGACTGTGCCTTTAAACAGCTTGGAAAATTCCAGAAAATGATGTCATGGCTTTAGAAGCATCTGATAGGCTAATTTACATAATTTGAGTCAATTGGAGGTGTACCTGGGGATGTATTTCAAGGCCTACCTTCAACCCAGTGCCTCTTTGCTTGACATCATGGGGAAAAAAAGAAAAAAAATTGTAGACCTCCACAAGTCTGGTTCATCCTTAGGAGCAATTTCCAAATGCCTGAATGTACCACGTTCATCTGTACAAACAATAATACGCAAGTATAAACACCATGGGACCACTCAGCCGTCATACCAATCAGGAAGGAGACTCATTCTGTCTCCAAGAGATGAACGTACTTTGGTGCGAAAAGTGCAAATCAATCCCAGAACAACAGCAAAGGACCATGTGAAGATGCTGGAGGAAACAGGTACAAAAGTATCTATATCCACAGAAAAACGAGTCCTATTTCGACATAACCTGAAAGGCTGCTCAGCAAGGAGGAAGCCACTGCTCCAAAATCGCCATAAAAAAGCCAGACTATGGTTTGCAACTGCACATGGGGACAAAGATTGTACTTTTTGGAGAAATATCCTCTGGTCTGATGAAACAAAAATATAACTTTTTGGCCATAATGACCATTGTTATGCTTAGAGGCCAAAGAACAACACCCCAACCGTGAAGCATGGGGGTGGCAGCATCATGTAATGGGGGTGCTTTGCTGCAGGAGGGACTGATATGACTTAAAGATTTCTGTACACCAGCGGAACCCATCCAACTTGAAGGAGCTGGAGCAGCTTTGCCTTGAAGAATGGGCAAAAATCCCTGTGGCTAGATGTGCCAAGCTTATGGAGACATACCCCAAGAGACTTGCAGCTGTAATTGCTGCAAAAGGTGGATCTACAAAGTATTGACTTTGGGTGGGTGAATAGTTAGGCACACTCAAGTTCTGTTTTTTTTGTCTTATTTCTTGTTTGTTTCACAATAAAAATATTTTGCATCTTCAAAGTGGTAGATATGTTGTGTATATCAAATGATACAAGCCCCCCCAAAATCTATTTTAATTCCAGGTTGTAAGGCAACAAAATAGTAAAAATGCCAGGGGGTTGAATACTTTCGCAAGCCACTGTATATCAGATCGTATACCACAGGTATGACAAAACATACATTTTTACTGCTCTAACTATGTTCATAACCAGTTTATAATAGCAATAGGGCACCTATGGGGTTTGTGCTATATGACCAATCCACCACGGCTAAGGGCTATATCCAGGCACTCCGTGTTGCCATACCATGGCCATGGTATATTGGCCATTATACCACACCCCCTCAGGCCTTATTACTTAAATAGCTACCTGTAGGACTATAAAAGTTACTGCTTTTACAACGCTGGCGGGATAATAATGGGACTTGTTTCTCAATGGCTACACACCATTCAACTAAACCAGAAATCAGTTCTGGAAGAAGAAGAAACAAAACAAAGGCAAGTGTTTGAAGTAAATGGATGGAGGAGGATGTTCAAAAGACAGGAGATTGACACACAATAGTATTATCGTATCAGATATGCGGCACAACCACAGGTCTTAAAGATATCCTGATCAGTAAAGTTGAATCATTGAAAGACGGAAAATAACTAATCCACTTCCCAAATTTAATCACTAGATGATGCCATGCCGTGTATTAGAAGAAAAAAAAACAAATCAAATTGTGAAACTCATAAATGATTTAATTCCTCAAAGCTGGATATCCAATTTCTTATACTCTGAAAAGCCATATTTCTGAACAGTACTAGACAATCACGATTCAGTTAAAGCACTACAAGCCCATCTTGCTATAATTCTTAACTAATGGTCTGTCTTTCTTTCTTTTCCAGGAAGCATAAGACATTCAGACATTAGCTAGCTGAGCACCTGTCATCAAGACCTAGTAAATAGAGCTCTGTAGACTGAGAGACTGTTATAGGCTGGAGTACCTCTTCACATTTTTACATCTTTATCAAGTATCCCCTCAAACATGTCCTGATTTGTTCTTCTCCCTCTCCTCTCCTCCAGTCCAGTCATCCCCGTCCCACTGTGTCTCTCTAGAGTGGACCATGTGTTGCACATTACAATGTGCTACTATTCACACAATGCAATGTGTTATACCCTGGGAGATGCAGGATGCGCAACTCCAGTATCTACCATATGTCCCAGCGTGATGTCAGGTTGTCTCAAAAATACACATTGTCCCTTAAAGGGAAAACAAAGGTGATATCTGGTGGAGAACTCATATTAGGTCACTGAAGCATAAACCCTTGCCTTGCATACTGAGCAGGAGGTATGGTAGCCTTGGCTGTTGCCACACAGGAATGAGTATTTAGTGAGGCTGGTGAATCATTGATATGGTGGATATGTTCTCTTTGCATAAAGTGTAACCCAGGTGTGTTGGGCTTTGCCTACTTTGCTCAAGGGCATCCTCCTAGTTTCCGGGCCACTTAACCTTGCACGACCCTGAATGAATCTAACTCACGTCTGAAGAGTAGGATGCCGTTCTCCTACTTGGCGCCATTTTTTTGCACATATCCAAATTACATTTTGTAATTAGAAAAGCACATTATTCAGATGTGTTCATAAATATTTATTGTGAGATGCAAGTGAGGGAGCGGTATTCTACTCCACTTCCACCCCCCTGATCATGGAAATTATGCAATACAAGATCTGAATAGCAACTATTTTTGCCGGAAACCAGGGGGTTCAGCTGAAAACAGGTGAGAAATGGACATTTTGTTGTGCTTGAAGCACTACTGGCCTAGGTCACATGTGGGCTGGTTCACACTAGCCTGCTTCACTCATGGCTGGAGTACAGGCCCTCCCTTTCTCCCACTCTGCTCTGCCTGATGCCAGTGATAAAACTTCTTGTTTGACCGTCGTCAGGTCCAGTACATCTGCCAGTCTCTGTGCCAGGCTGGCAGTGCCCAGCCAGGAGAGTCTGGGTGGAGTCACGAGGCAGATTCACCACATTGTCTTTTTGCTCTTGACACAT
The DNA here is from genome assembly GCF_018296145.1 of Oncorhynchus tshawytscha. Lineage (NCBI taxonomy): Eukaryota > Metazoa > Chordata > Actinopteri > Salmoniformes > Salmonidae > Oncorhynchus > Oncorhynchus tshawytscha. The sequence goes on along the minus strand of NC_056442.1, from coordinate 24,937,520 downwards.
GTGTAGGCTGTAACATATTCCCTGTAAGAGAGTGAATTACCACAACCTTCAGTGGTTAGAAACAGTTAGCGTTTGGTTCTATTGTGTTGGACACGAAGGACCATTGTATATTATATAATATTATGCATTTTCTTCTCATACACTGATGTTTGGGGGTGTGTGTAACAATAGACTCATGTCTGATTGGAAGTATTTATACAGTCACAGGTTTTTAGAGAACACAGCCCATTTGGTAACCGCATAAAACAGAATTTGAATCAAAGAGTCTCTCATTATTTGACCGTTCTTTCATTATTTCTTAATACAATTAGGGTGAATTGAAAAATTATAATAATCTCCAAAGACAAAATGGCTCTATTCCATCAAATCCTTATTAATGCTGCCACAGTGATTTCCGGCACAGCTGCCAGTGTGTTAATGTGAGGAACATACTGTGGGTGTTTGGGTACGGAAGCAGTGTATTTGACTCCCATTTTAGTCCCCCAACAGCCCTTTACAAGGTGCTGACTATTTTACCATTAATGTTCACATACAGTAGAAAGTGCTGTTGTATTTGCTGTTCCGACACAGACCAGTTTTTTTGTGCAGTAGGATAATATTGATTGGTGTCCTTAAGACTCATTGTCAATTAATTTGTCTGTTTTCTCCCACTGCCTAAGATTTTGACACCTTTAACATGACAAAAAGTGTGATATTATTCTGTGCATGTACCATACGTGTTCAGGCATAAGTTTCATAGCCAGGTGAAAAAGTATGAAACAAAATCATAAGTGGCTGAGCCCAGTTTTGCTATTTTGTTCACTTGTCAAGTAATTCATTATTTATAACCCACCTGTCACTCTGAAGCTTCTCCTGAGACACTGACACAGGAAACAGGAGGGCTCCTAAATATTTCACCTCAGAGCTCACAGCTCCATCTCTGGCTCAGCACACAGAGCAGTGCAACATGCGCCAACCAAGCTATTCACCTATGGGGCAGAGTCAAGTCATTGGTGCCAGGTTGGCTTCTACCGCCTAACATCCTCTCTATGCCAGCCTGTTATCCATCTTATGGGACAGATGTGTCGTGCCACCCTTGCAACTTCCTTTTAGGGCTTGTGTGGCAGAGCCTGCTTGGTTCTTTTTCCTTGGGCAATCCAGCTTGTCCTTGTATGCCAGTTGATTGGTTCGTCCCCTCTGACAGCATGCTATTTCACCTCTGGCAGGAAGCAGTGTTCTGTGTGGCTGATGGCTCACTGCACCATGCATGTGAATGAACCCCTAAAACGGGTGACCAATCACAATGTCTGCTCTATATTTGGACTTTTATTTTATTTTATGAGCTTTCTATCCTCGCTGTATATTTGACAGTTTAGTGTGACTTTTATTTTGAAAGTTATTTTTTTACCTTCTTGGTTTTACGTGCCAAGGATATATGGGAAACGGTCGCGAGAGGAAAAGGAAAATACGTTCTTGTTAAGGTTGTTCAAGCACCCAAGAAACAACGTCAAACTTAGCACCTAGCTGGAAAGAGAACAGGGTATTTAAATATTGGTCTTGTTTCAGATATCTTTCTAACTATTTTGAACATGTACTGAACATATATTTGTGTTGTAATTGATGTTAAGAAGTCTGCTAGCAATATGACATTATTAGCTGTAGCCTAGCTCCACTGGGTGCTGGCTAATATTAGTTAATCTTGACGTTATTAGCTGTAGCCTAGCTCCACTGGGTGCTGGCTAATATTAGTTCATCAAATCAAATCAAATCAAATGTATTTATATAGCCCTTCGTACATCAGCTGATATCTCAAAGTGCTGTACAGAAACCCAGCCTAAAACCCCAAACAGCAAGCAATGCAGGTGTAGAAGCACGGTGGCTAGGAAAAACTCCCTAGAAAGGCCAAAACCTAGGAAGAAACCTAGAGAGGAACCAGGCTATCATCTTGACGTTATTAGCTGTAGCCTAGCTCCACTGGGTGCTGACTAATATTAGTTAATGCTTGCACCACATCATCAAGCTATTAGCAAGTAATCAACTATTCGGATAGAAATTCTCATGCATATTGATGCATTTGATGTATCAAGCACGTTCATGTAAAATTGTGTAGTGTATTAGGAATTTTTTATGGGATGTATTGTTCATATTGTACAGTCGCTTGCGAAAGTATTCACCCCCTTGGCATTTTTCCTATTTTGTTGTCTTACAACCTGGAATTAAAATTAAAATCGATTTTAATTTGGAATTAAACCCGGAATTGAAATATATTTTTGTATTTGTATTATTTGATTTACACAACATGCAAAATATTTTCATTGTGAAACAACAAACAAGAAATAAAACAAAAAAAATGAATTTGAGCGTGCATAACTATTCAATCCCCCAAAGTCAATACTTTGTAGAGCCACCTTTTGCAGCAATTACAACTACAAGTCTTTTTGAGTATGTCTCCTTAAGCTTGGCACATCTAGCCACTGGGATTTTTGCCCATTCTTCAAGGCAAAACTGCTCCAGCTTCTTCAAGTTGGATGGCTCAGACACAAGAGGCATGTGGCAGGGTCTACAGTCAATCACGGACTACAGGAAGAAACCCAGCCCAGTCACGGACCAGGATGTCTTGCTCCCAGGCAGACTAAATAACTTTTTTGCCCACTTTGAGGACAATACAGTGCCACTGACACTGCCTGCAACGAAAACATGCGGTCTCTCCTTCACTGCAGCCGACGTGAGTAAGACATTTAAACGTGTTAACCCTCGCAAGGCTGCAGACCCAGACGGCATCCCCAGCCGCACCCTCAGAGCATGCGCAGACCAGCTGGCCGGTGTGTTTACGGACATATTCAATCAATCCCTATACCAGTCTGCTGTTCCCACATGCTTCAAGAGGGCCACCATTGTTCCTGTTCCCAAGAAAGCTAAGGTAACTGAGCTAAATGACTACCGCCCCGTAGCACTCACATCCGTCATCATGAAGTGCTTTGAGAGACTAGTCAAGGACCATATCACCTCCACCCTACCTGACACCCTAGACCTACTCCAATTTGCTTACCGCCCAAATAGGTCCACAGACGATGCAATCTCAACCACACTGCACACTGCCCTAACCCATCTGGACAAGAGGAATACCTATGTGAGAATGCTGTTCATCGACTACAGCTCGGCATTCAACACCATAGTACCCTCCAAGCTCGTCATCAAGCTCGAGACCCTGGGTCTCGACCCCGCCCTGTGCAACTGGGTACTGGACTTCCTGACGGGCCGCCCCCAGGTGGTGAGGGTAGGCAACAACATCTCCTCCCCACTGATCCTCAACACTGGGGCCCCACAAGGGTGCGTTCTGAGCCCTCTCCTGTACTCCCTGTTCACCCACGACTGCGTGGCCACGCACGCCTCCAACTCAATCATCAAGTTTGCGGACGACACAACAGTGGTAGGCTTGATTACCAACAACAACGAGACGGCCTACAGGGAGGAGGTGAGGGCCCTCGGAGTGTGGTGTCAGGAAAATAACCTCACACTCAACGTCAACAAAACTAAGGAGATGATTGTGGACTTCAGGAAACAGCAGAGGGAACACCCCCATCCACATCGATGGAACAGTAGTGGAGAGGGTAGCAAGTTTTAAGTTCCTCGGCATACACATCACAGACAACCTGAATTGGTCCACTCACACAGACAGCATCGTGAGGAAGGCGCAGCAGCGCCTCTTCAACCTCAGGAGGCTGAAGAAATTCGGCTTGTCACCAAAAGCACTCACAAACTTCTACAGATGCACAATCGAGAGCATCCTGGCGGGCTGTATCACCGCCTGGTATGGCAACTGCACCGCCCTCAACCGTAAGGCTCTCCAGAGGGTAGTGAGGTCTGCACAACGCATCACCGGGGGCAAACTACCTGCCCTCCAGGACACCTACACCACCCGATGCTACAGGAAGGCCATAAAGATCATCAAGGACATCAACCACCCGAGCCACTGCCTGTTCACCCCGCTGTCATCCAGAAGGCGAGGTCAGTACAGGTGCATCAAAGCTGGGACCGAGAGACTGAAAAACAGCTTCTATCTCAAGGCCATCAGACTGTTAAACAGCCACCACTAACATTGAGTGGCTACTGCCAACACACTGTCAATGACACTGACTCTACTCCAGCCACTTTAATAATGGGAATTGATGGGAAATGATGTAAATATATCACTAGCCACTTTAAACAATGCTACCTTATATAATGTTACTTACCCTACATTATTCATCTCATATGCATACGTAGATACTGTACTCTATATCATCGACTGCATCCTTATGTAATACATGTATCACTAGCCACTTTAACTATGCCACTTGGTTTACATACTCATCTCATATGTATATACTGTACTCGATATCATCTACTGTATCTTGCCTATGCTGCTCTGTACCATCACTCATTCATATATCCTTATGTACATATTCTTTATCCCCTTACACTGTGTATAAGACAGTAGTTTTTTTTGGAATTGTTAGTTCGATTACTTGTTCGTTATTACTGCATTGTCGGAACTAGAAGCACAAGCATTTCGCTACACTCGCATTAACATCTGCTAACCATGTGTATGTGACAAATAAAAATTGATTTGATTTGATTTGGTGTACAGCAATCTTTAAGTCATACTACAGATTCTTAATTGGATTGAGGTCTAAGCTTTGACTAGGCCATTCCAAGAAATGTAAATGTTTCCCCTTAAACCACTCGAGTGTTGTTTGAGCAGTATGCTTAGGGTCATTGTCCTGCTGGAAGGTGAACCTCTGCCCCAGTCTCAAATCTCTGGAAGACTGAAACAGGTTTCCCCCAAGAATTTCCCTGTATTTAGCGCCATCCATCATTCCTTAAATTCTGACCAGTTTCCCAGTCTCTGCCGACGAAAAACATCTCCACAGCATGATGCTGCCTCCACCATGCTTCACTGTGGGGATGTTGTTCTTGGGGTGATGAGAGGTTACGCCAGACATAGCGTTTTCCTTGATGGCCAAAAAGCTCAATTTTAGTCTCATCTGACCAGAGTACCTTCTTCCATATGTTTGGGGACTCTCCCACATGCCTTTTGGTGAACACCAAATGTGTTTGCTTAATTTTTTTCTTCAAGCAATGGCTTTTTTCTGGCCACTCTTCTGTAAAGCCCAGCTCTGTGGAGTGCACGGCTTAAAGTGGTCCTATGGACAGATACTCCAATCTCCCCTGTGGAGCTTTGCAGCTCCTTCAGGGTTATTTTTGGTCTCTTTGTTGCCTCTGATTAATTCCCTCCTTGCCTGGTCCGTGAGTTTTAGTGGGCGGCCCTCTCTTGGCAGGTTTGTTGTGGTGCCATATTCTTTCAATTTTTTAATAATGGATTTAATGGTGCTCTGTGGAATGTTCAAAGTTTCAGATTTAAAAAAAATATGACCCAGCCCTGATCTGTACTTCTCCACAACTTTGTCCCTGACTTGTTTGGAGAGCTCCTTGGTCTTCCTGGTGATGCTTGGTGGTGCCCTTCGCTTAGTGGTGTTGCAGTCTCTGGGGCCTTTCAGAGCAGGTGTACATATACTGAGATCATGTGACACTTAGATTGCACACAGGTGGCCTTTATTTAACTGATTATGTAACTTCTGAAGATAATTGGTTACACCAGATTTTATTTGGTCGCTTCATAACAATGGGGGTGAATACATATGCACGCACCACTTTTTTTGAAACAAGTAATTTTTTCATTTCAATTTGGACTATTCTGTGTATGTCCATTACATGAAATCCAAAGAAAAATCCATTTATATTAAAGGTTGTAATGCAATAGGAAAAACGCCTAGGGGGATGAATACTTTTGCAAGGCACAGTAAGAGCATTTCTGTTTTGTTTCTCCATCAGCTCTTATGGTGTTTTTATGGAAATGGTACCTCAGTAAACTTTCATGAACCATCAGATTGAGAGTTGACTATTCATTCAGTGAGTTGAGATAAGGCGGGGCTTTACCTAGCATAGACTTATAGATGACCTGGAGCCAGCCAACAAAAGCATACAGGTCGCAGTGGTGGGTAGTATATGGGGCTTTGGTGACAAAACGGATGGCACTGTGATAGACTACATCCAGTTTGCTGAGTAGAGTGTTGGAGGCTATTTTGTAAATGACATTGCCGAAGTCAAGGATTGGTAGGATAGTCAGTTTTACGAGGGTGTTTGGCAACATGAGTGGAGGCTTTGTTGCGAAATAGGAGGCTGATTCTAGATTTATTTGTGGATTGGAGATGCTTAACGTGAGTCTGGAAGGAGAGTTTACAGTCTAGCCAGACACCTAGGTATTTGTAGTTGTCCATATATTCTAAGTCAGAACCGTCCAGAGTAGTGGTGCTAGGTTTGTTAACACAATGTCCAAAGAAGGGCCAGATGTAAACAGAATAGTGTCGTCTGCGTAGAGGTGGATCAGAAGCAGGGGGTGCAGAAATGTTGGCCGGGGTAGGGTAGCCAGGTGGAAAGCATGGCCAGCCGTAGAAAAATTCTTATTGAAATGATCGATTATCGTAGACTTATCGGTGGTGACAGTGTTTCCTATCCTCAGTGGAGTGGGCAGCTGGGAGGAGATGATCTTATTCTCCATGGACATTACAGTGTCCCAAAACCTTTTGGGATTAGTGATACAGGATGCAAATTTCTGTTTGAAAAAGCTAGCCTTAGCTTTCCTAACTGTCTGAGTATATTGGTTCCTGACTTCCCTGAAAAGTTGCATATCGCGGGGGCTATTCGATGCTACGTGGCAACGGTGAGAGACTTGTTTCTGGAAAAAGTATAAGGTTGAATTGTTTGGGCACAGACCTGGATAGTATGACAGAACTCTGCAGGCTATCTCTGTAGTAGATTGCAACTCCGCCCCCTTTGACAGTTCTATCTTGTCTGAAAATGGTATAGTTAGGGATGGAACTTTCAGGATTTTTGGTGGCCTTCCTAAGCCAGGATTCAGACACGGCTAGGACATCCGGGGTGGCGGAGTGTGCTAAAGCAGTGAATAAACAAAGTTAGGGAGGAGGCTTATAATGTTAACATGCATGAAACCAAGGCTTTTACAGTTACAGAAGTCAACAAATGAAAGCGCCTGGGGAATGGGAGTGATGCTGGGGGCTGCAGGGCCTGGGTTAACCTCTACATCACCAGAGGAACAGAGGAGGAGTAGGATAAGGGTATGGCTAAAGGCTATAAGAACTGGTCGCCTAGTGCGTTTGGAACAGAGAGTAAAAGGAGCAGGAGAATAGATTCAAGGCATAATGTACAGAAAATGGTATGGTAGGATGTGAGTACAGTGGAGGTAAACCTAGGCATTGAGTGACGATGAGAGAGGTTGTCTCTAGAGGCACCATTTAAACCAGGTGAGGTCACCGCATTATCTCCATGTATGACCAATAGACGATCCAAGCCCGCAAAGCAAGAGAGCAGCTAAAGTCAGACATAACAGAGAGCCAACTGGCATTTCTGATTGACACATTGGAGAAAGGAAAGGATGATGTCATGAGCAACTATCTTGAAATTAGAGATCACATCACACCGTCAACCGAGTTAAGGCGTCGTGTTGACGCATGTTAGGCAGATATTATCAAAATTGCCTATGAAAGGATATCAGGCATTGATGAAGCGTTTGATGCGTAACAGGAACAATGTTGTCTCCGTGAGCTACCTGATCACGACTACACTCACTCCATTTACGGCTCTACTGTCTCACAATTGAGTCACAAGTCCAGCCATCACTCCATGTCCTCATGTATGGCGGCTGTCAGCAAAGGAAGTTGAGTATGAAGTGTTGCTGGAGGAAAAGAAACAAAACTAAAGGATACAACACTTAGAAGAGCAGCAAAGGAATGATCTTGAAGCTCAGAAATGTGAGTTGGAACGACTACAGGCAGAGAGAGATGTAAGGGCAGCTCGGGCCAGGTTGGAGGCCTACAACCAGGAGGTAGTACGGGAAACTAGCTTCCAAACTGCTGACAACATTACTCCAACTACCATCCAACAACCCTCCAATGCCCCAGCGTCATCATCTCATGTGGATGTGATTCTCTGGCTCAAGCCTTCCAAGATAGCATAGCCCTTATCAACTTCCAATACCAGAGCCATTTGCTTTCAATGTGGATCCAATTCAATTCCTTGAGTGGAAAGCCTCATTTGTGTCACTCATCGATCGAAGAAGCATCTTGTCAGCTGACAAGCTTTATTATCTTAAGAAGTATGTGGATGGCCCAGCTCTTAAGACCCTAGATGGTACATTCTGCAGAAATTATGACGAGGCCTACAAAGACGCGTGGAACAAACTCAACCATAGATATGGCCAGCCACAGAGAGTCTTTAGAGAAAGGCTTGCAAACTGGCCAATAATTCAACCTAGGTACACTGTAGGACTCAGAGACGTTACATACTTTTTGAATGCCTGCCAAGATGCTATACTTCATGTTAAAGGCCTTCAGATATTAAATGACTGAAGAAAATCAGAAGCTAGTCCTAAAACCGCCTGACTGGGCAGCTTCTCGCTGGAACAGAGAAGTTACACAAACCTCGAACAATAGTCAAGAATTCCCCAGTTTCCAGGACTTTGCTACCTTTATGACGATGGAAGCAGAGATTGCCTGCAATCCGATAACTTAATTCTAGGCTCTCCATTCATCCGAATGTACCACTGAGAAACAAAATGTCAGGGAGACCAATAGGAACAAGACAAGTGTTCTCAGCACTCAAACAATCACAGACAGTGAGAATCAAAGGTCAGCCAAAGGAAGTGCGAGGCCTTCGTGTATGTTTTGCCAGGACAACAAGCATCAGCTCCATGGCTGTTCTAAATTCATGACAAAGTCTCTAGAGGAGCGACAAAAATATGTGAAAGAAAATAAGCTTTGCTATGGGTGCATGATACCTGTTCACAGTGCAAAGGACTGTCCTCATGACCAGACCTGTGACACCTGCAAAGGAAAGCATCCCACTTGTCTCCACGATGACAGTTATGTAAAACGGGAAAGGCCTACACCTCTGCCAATTTCTTCCCAAAATAATATGAACGAGGCAGAAACTGCATTGCCACTCCACGTAGCTGGAGAAGGACAATCTACTAACACTTCCATGATCGTACCAGTGTGGGTGTCATCAAAGAACAACTCAGGTGCTAAAAACGTGTCTACGCCCTGCTTGACACTCAGTGATACCTCATTAATTGACCAGGAAGTGAGCAACGCTTTACAAGCAGACAGGTATCCAGTGAACCCGAAATTAACTACTATGATAGGACGTGACACAGTTGTGAAAAGCGAAAGAGTCTCAGGGCATCGTGTGAAGGTTACAGCTCCACTATCCATATCGATCTTCCTCCAACCTACACAAAGGATTGCATACCTGTAAACCGCACCCACATTCTGACCTGTGAAATGGACAAGAACTGGAATCATCTCTCCACAGTAGTAGATGAAATCGCACCACTGAAGGATTGTGAGGTTGGCCTTCTGATAGGCTTACAACTGCTCAAGGGCAATGGCACCAAAACAAATGATTTTAGGTGGGAATGATGAACCCTACGCTGTTCAAACTGACTGAGGATGGAGCATTGTGGGGCGCTCATCACCGTTCCTCGATACTCCAAGCGTCGCTAGTCTGTGGCACTGGGAAATTGTCAAAGAGATCCCCCCCCCTCAGCAACCCCTGCAGATGCTATTCGCATTCTGGAGTCCGATTTCAAGAACGCCAGTGAAGATGGCAAGACAGTGTCTCAGGATGACATCCTCTGCTTGAACAAGCTGAATGATGTGTCACAGGCCGGCTCATAGCCTGTGGCAAAAATGTGGGGACACGAACAACAGGTATAGGCCAATCAAAAAGTGTTTTTATTATAAACCAAACGATTAACTTTAAACAAAGAAAAAGGAATGAGGTGTTAAAGTATTATAATGTAAGGTGTATGTAAAGTGCAGGGATGCGGGAATCTGTGCTTGTTAATGACTGAGTGAAAACTATGCAAAACTACAAAGGAACAAACAAAACAGGATCATACCTGGAGTAGCAGAAAGAGAGAGACAAGAGTGATTAGTGAAGCCGTTTAAATAACCTGAGCCCAGGTGACTCCAATCACTAACGACCCTCCTCTGCCTGCAGGAGGAACCGCCCCTGCACTGCAGAGGAGGGGCCATGACAGATGGCATAAGGAAAAATAGTCATGGCCATTACGAAATGCCCTTGCCTTTTAAGAAGAGACCCAATCTTCCCGACAACAAGCAACTCGCCATTGTATGGCTAAGCCATTTCAAAAGGAAACTGGTAAAGGATGAAAGGTTTAAGGAACATTATGGCAATGAAAATAGTGACCCGGAAGAAGTTGAAGGTGATGGAAATGCAGCTGAGAAAGGGTATATTTCTGTCTATCATCCTAAGAAGCCAGATAAGCTACGCACAGTATTTGATTGCTCTGCCAAGTACAAGGGAACCAGTTTAAATGACCATCGGCTTCCAGGGCCTGATTTGATAACAAGCTGAACTGTGTTCTCATGCGTTTTCGGCAGCACCCTATTGCATTGATGTGTGACATTGAGAAGATGTTTCACCAGTTCCATGTGCCTGAGACTGACTGAAACTACCTATGCTTCCTTTGGTGGATAAAGTGAGACATTACTGCACAGCCACAAGAGTTCCGCATGAAGGTGCATCTCTTTAGCGCTGCATCATCTCCTGGACGTGCAAACTATGGGCTGAATCATCTAGCTAAGGAGAACAGAGACCTATACCCTTTGGGCTCTGAGCAACTTTTACGTAGATGACGGGGTCACAAGCATAGACAGTACGGTACATGCTATTCAGTTTGCACGTGAGGCTCGAGAACCTTGTGCGATGGGTGGTCTTTGACTGCACAACTTTGTATCCAATGACAGAGCTGTCCTAGAAAGCATCAAATCAAATCAAATTTTATTTGTCACATACACATGGTTAGCAGATGTTAATGCAAGTGTTGCGAAATGCTTGTGCTTCTAGTTCCGACAATGCAGTAATAACCAACAAGTAATCTAACTAACAATTCCAAAACTACTGTCTTATACACAGTGTAAGGGGATAAAGAATATGTACATAAGGATATACAGTGCCTTGCGAAACTATTCGGCCCCCTTGAACTTTGCGACCTTTTGCCACATTTCAGGCTTCAAACATAAAGATATAAAACTGTATTTTTTTGTGAAGAATCAACAACAAGTGGGACACAATCATGAAGTGGAACGACATTTATTGGATATTTCAAACTTTTTTAACAAATCAAAAACTGAAAAATTGGGCGTGCAAAATTATTCAGCCCCCTTAAGTTAATACTTTGTAGCGCCACCTTTTGCTGCGATTACAGCTGTAAGTCGCTTGGGGTATGTCTCTATCAGTTTTGCACATCGAGAGACTGAAATTTTTTCCCATTCCTCCTTGCAAAACAGCTCGAGCTCAGTGAGGTTGGATGGAGAGCATTTGTGAACAGCAGTTTTCAGTTCTTTCCACAGATTCTCAATTGGATTCAGGTCTGGACTTTGACTTGGCCATTCTAACACCTGGATATGGTTATTTTTGAACCATTCCATTGTAGATTTTGCTTTATGTTTTGGATCATATTCTTGTTGGAAGACAAATCTCCGTCCCAGTCTCAGGTCTTTTGCAGACTCCATCAGGTTTTCTTCCAGAATGGTCCTGTATTTGGCTCCATCCATCTTCCCATCAATTTTAACCATCTTCCCTGTCCCTGCTGAAGAAAAGCAGGCCCAAACCATGATGCTGCCACCACCATGTTTGACAGTGGGGATGGTGTGTTCAGGGTGATGGGCTGTGTTGCTTTTACGCCAAACATAACGTTTTGCATTGTTGCCAAAAAGTTCAATTTTGGTTTCATCTGACCAGAGCACCTTTTCCACATGTTTGGTGTGTCTCCCAGGTGGCTTGTGGCAAACTTTAAACAACACTTTTTATGGATATCTTTAAGAAATGGCTTTCTTCTTGCCACTCTTCCATAAAGGCCAGATTTGTGCAATATACGACTGATTGTTGTCCTATGGACAGAGTCTCCCACATCAGCTGTAGATCTCTGCAGTTCATCCAGAGTGATCATGGGCCTCTTGGCTGCATCTCTGATCAGTCTTCTCCTTGTATGAGCTGAAAGTTTAGAGGGACGGCCAGGTCTTGGTAGATTTGCAGTGGTCTGATACTCCTTCCATTTCAATATTATCGCTTGCACAGTGCTCCTTGGGATGTTTAAAGCTTGGGAAATCTTTTTGTATCCAAATCCGGCTTTAAACTTCTTCACAACAGTATCTCGGACCTGCCTGGTGTGTTCCTTGTTCTTCATGATGCTCTCTGCGCTTTTAACGGACCTCTGAGACTATCACAGTGCAGGTGCATTTATACGGAGACTTGATTACACACAGGTGGATTGTATTTATCATCATTAGTCATTTAGGTCAACATTGGATCATTCAGAGATCCTCACTGAACTTCTGGAGAGAGTTTGCTGCACTGAAAGTAAAGGGGCTGAATAATTTTGCACGCCCAATTTTTCAGTTTTTGATTTGTTAAAAAAGTTTGAAATATCCAATAAATGTAATTCCACTTCATGATTGTGTCCCACTTGTTGTTGATTCTTCACAAAAAAATACAGTTTTATATCTTTATGTTTGAAGCCTGAAATGTGGCAAAAGGTCGCAAAGTTCAAGGGGGCCGAATACTTTCGCAAGGCACTGTATGAATGAGTGATGGTACAGAGCAGCATAGGCAAGATACAGTAGATGGTATCGAGTACAGTATATACATATGAGATGAGTATGTAAACAAAGTGGCATAGTTAAAGTGGCTAGTGATACCTGTATTACATAAGGATGCAGTCGATGATATAGAGTACAGTATGTACGTATGCATATGAGATGAATAATGTAGGGTATGTAACATTATATAAGGTAGCATTGTTTAAAGTGGCTAGTGATATATTTACATCATTTCCCATCAATTCCCATTATTAAAGTGGCTGGAGTTGAGTCAGTGTCAGTGTCAGTGTGTTGGCAGCAGCCACTCAATGTTAGTGGTGGCTGTTTAACAGTCTGATGGCCTTGAGATAGAAGCTGTTTTTCAGTCTCTCGGTCCCAGCTTTGATGCACCTGTACTGACCTCGCCTTCTGGATGATAGCGGGGTGAACAGGCAGTGGCTCGGGTGGTTGATGTCCTTGATGATCTTTATGGCCTTCCTGTAACATCGGGTGGTGTAGGTGTTCTGGAGGGCAGGTAGTTTGCCCCCGGTGATGCGTTGTGCAGACCTCACTACCCTCTGGAGAGCCTTACGGTTGTGGGCGGAGCAGTTGCCGTACCAGGTGGTGATACAGCCCGCCAGGATGCTCTCGATTGTGCATCTGTTGAAGTTTGTGAGTGCTTTTGGTGACAAGCCGAATTTCTTCAGCCTCCTGAGGTTGAAGAGGCGCTGCTGCGCCTTCTTCACGATGCTGTCTGTATGAGTGGACCAATTCAGTTTGTCTGTGATGTGTATGCCGAGGAACTTAAAACTTGCTACCCTCTCCACTACTGTTCCATTGATGTGGATAGGGGGGTGTTCCCTCTGCTGTTTCCTGAAGTCCACAATCATCTCCTTAGTTTTGTTGACGTTGAGTGTGAGGTTATTTTCCTTTTCCATACCGCCATCTGAACGTGCATCCGACATTAAGGACCTTAACCTTGCATTTGATGACTTGCCATTGGAAAGAGCACTAGGGATTCAGCTGCACGTTGAGTCTGACTGCTTCAAGTTCAATGACAATCTCAAGGACTAACCTGCAAAGCATTGAGGTGTACTGTTTACAGTTGCCTCCTTGTATTATCCTTTAGGGGTTGTAGCTCCATTCCTGCTCAACGCAAAAAGAGTACTGCAGGAAATGTTTAGGCATGGCACAGGTTGGGATGACCCTCTGACTGATGAACTTCAACCAAAGTGGGAATGTTGGAAAAACGATCTTGTTCATTTGGAGACGGTGAACATACCCCGTAGTTATGCACCAGCTGACTTTGGAAGGGTTACCAAAACAGAGATACATGATTTCTCTGATGCAAGCACGAGTGGATATGGTCAGTGTTCATATTTGAGACTCAAGAATGAAGAGGGAGACATTCATTGTGCTTTAGTCATGGGAAAATCTCCTGTCACTCCCACAAAGGTCACAACTATTCCCAGACTAGAACTCACAGCTGCAGTTGTCTCAGTAAAAGCAAGCAATGTCCTCAAGGAGGAACTTAGATATGCTGATTTTGAAGAGTTCTTCTGGGCAGACTCCAAAGTAATTCTAGCGTACATTAACAATGACACGACGATTCCACACATTTGTAGCCAACCGAGTGCAGAAAATACATCTCAGCATGACTCCCCAGCAATGGAGATACGCCCCGACTGATGAAAATCCCGCAGATCACGCGGCCAGAGGCCTAACTGTCAATGAACTGCTATCATCTGATTGGTTCACAGGACCCAAGTTTTATGGAAGAAATAAATATTTTTCACAGAAGATGTGGTCTCAGAGTTGCAAGTGAGATCCGGGAATCAGAAAGGCTCAAACACTAAACACGAGAACCACAGAACAAGTAAGTCTTGCAGATCGTCTGTCTAACCTCTCATCCTGGTCTTGGGCTTCTCAAGCTGTTGCATGTATTCTTTGAGGAATCAGCAAGGACAGATCAAATGGTCTCTCGACGGTAATGGAACGGGAGAACGCAGAGCGTCTCATAATCGAAGATGTGCAGGGACAGGTATATCAAGATGAGCTTAAGTTGCTAAGTAAAGGGACTCAACTGACACTCCAGAATTAGTTGTACCGCCTCAATGCCTTCCTAGACAAAAATGGTGTGCTCAGGGTGGGAGGAAGGCTTTGTGACTCATCTCTTCCTAACCCAGTCAAACACCCTGCAATCATTCCCAAGGAACACCACATCACAAAAATGAGAATTGCTCACTACCATGAAAAGGTCAAACACCAGGGTAAAAGCCTCAGCTTTAATGAGATCAGGTCAAATGGCTACTGGATCCCAGGTATCAATAGCATCTTATCTTCGCCAATGTGCGACTTGTAGAAAGCTCAGGAAAACCACAGAGGAGCAAAAGATGGCTGATCTCCCTCCAGAGCGTGTGGACTCATCACCTCCCCTTTACATACTGCTGTATGGATTGTTTTGGCCCATTTGTCATTAAGCAAGGACGAAGAGTGCACAAAAGGTATGGTCTTGTCTTAACCTGCTTTTGCTCTTGTGCCGTTCATATTGAAATGTTAGATGACGTGTCAACAGATGCCTTCATATGGTCTGCGTTGCTTCATAGCCATACGTGGCGTAGTTCGTCAGATTAAATGTGACCAAGGAAGCAACTTTGTGGGAGCCAAAAATGAACTGAAGGAAGCACTCAAGGAAGTTAACATGGACAGGCTGACTGCCTATCTCGTTGAGAAACAGTGTGACTTCAGCATGGTGTCTGGGAGCGACAGATCAAGACAGTGAGAAGCATTTGACATGTTAAACATGACAAAAAGTGTGATATTATTCTGTGCATGTACCATACGTGTTCGGGAATAAGTTTCATAGTCAGGCAAAAGT
Source organism: Oncorhynchus tshawytscha (assembly GCF_018296145.1). NCBI lineage: Eukaryota > Metazoa > Chordata > Actinopteri > Salmoniformes > Salmonidae > Oncorhynchus > Oncorhynchus tshawytscha. The sequence goes on along the minus strand of NC_056442.1, from coordinate 24,921,938 downwards.
GTATGAAACAAAATCATGAGTGGCTGAGCCCATCTTTGCTATTTTGTTCACTTGTCAAGTTATTCATTATTTATAACCCACCTGTCACTCTGAAGCTTCTCCTGAGGCACTGATAAAGGAAACAGGAGGGCTCCATAATATTCCCAACACCTCTGTGTGTTCCACCTCAGAGCTCACAGCTCTATCTCTGGCTCAACTCACAGAGCAGTGCAACAATGCACCAGCCAAACTATTTATCTATGGGGGCTTAGTCAAGTCATTGGTGCCAGGTTGGCTTCTACTGCCTAACATCCTCTCTATGCCAGCCTGTTATCCATCTTATGGGACAGATTGTTGTTGCATGTGTCGTGTCACCCTGACAACTTCTTTTTAGGGCTTGTGTGGCAGCGCCAGCCTGGTTCTTTTTCCTTGGGCAGTCCAGCTTGTCCTTGTATGCCAGTTGAGTGGTTCTTCCCCTTTGACAGCATGCTATTTCACCTTTGGCGTTCTGTGCGGCTGGTGGCTCACCGCTGGAAGTCAATGTCTCTGCTTACTACGTTCCAATTAACTTCTTCAGGCTAGGGTCCTTTTTTCTCAATTTCTGCCTGACTGATGTGCCCAAAGTAAACTGCATGTTGCTCAGCCCCTGAAGCCAGGACATGCATATAATTGGTACCATTGGAAAGAAGACAAGTAGAAGTTTGTAGAAGTGTTAAAATGATGAAGGAGACTATAACACAATAGAAATGTTAGGAGAAAATCCAAAGAAAAACCAAACAGAATTTTTTTGGAGAGCTCATGCTCTTACAATGGAAAGTATAGGGAAATAATTTAATCTAGCTCCCAGTATGCAATTCATATGGCTTCCACTGGGTGTGAGCATTCATTGTTCAAGGTTTCAGGCTTGTTTATTCTAAAACGAGTAAGAATAATGAGTTTTAGTACTGGGACACACTATTGGAAATTTGAGTATGCGTGCGCGATGAAGAGAAGACCTGCTAATATTGTTTTCCTATTGAACATACTTTTTTCCTTATGAAATATTGTAGTTTCTTTAGCGGTAGATTTTTGAATTCCTTTCTCTGCATGTTGAATGCATGGATTACACAAAACGATGGCGCCAACTAAACTGTCTTTTTGGGATATAAAGGATTTTATCTAACAAAACGACACTATATGTTATAGCTGGGACCCTTTGGATGACAAATCAGAGGAAGATTTTCAAAAAGTAAGTGAATATTTAATCGTGAATTTATGACACGTGTGCCAGTGGAAAAACATTTTGATGTGGGGAGCCGTACCCAAACAATCGCATGGCATGCTTTCGCTGTAATACGCCACTGTAAATCGGACAGTGCAGTTAGATTAACAAGAATTTAAGATTTCAACCGATATAAGACATTTTTATGATTATTCATTTGAATTGCGCACCCTCCAGTTTCACTGAAGTTGTCTCGCTAGTGGGACCCCTATCCCAGAGTTAACTCTCCACCCTCCTCACCAGAGTTTCGTATCTATCCCCCAGAACCACCTGTGACCCTCTGGCAGGCGCCAATCCAACAACAAAGCCATCACAGCTCTTATGATTACTAGAATAGAACATTTTGTAGATCTACCACTGTCATCATGCCTGGTGTGTTTCGGCCTTGCTCCCAGTCACGTGTAGCTGCATATCACTGCACCATGCATGTGAATGAAGCCCTAAAACGGGAGACCAATTTGGACTTTTATTTTATTTTATGAGCTTTCTATCCTCGCTGTATATTTGACAGTTTAGTGTGACTTATTTTGAAAGTTGTTTTTATACCTTCTCTGCTTTTACATGCCAAGGATATATGGGAAACGGGTGCGAGAGGAAAAGGAAAATAAGTTCTTGTTAAGGTTGTTTTATGAGCATTCTATCCTCGCTGTATATTCAACAGTTTAGTATGACTTATTTTGAAAGCAGGTTTTTTGCCCTCTCTGTTTTACGCACCAAGGCTATATGGGAAACGCCCTTATATCTCGCACCGAGAGAGGAAAAGAACAATACGTTCTTGTTTAGGTTGTTCAAGCACCCAAGAAACAACGTCAAACTTAGAACCTAGCTATAAAGAGAACAAGGTGTTTTCTGTCTTTCAATATTGGTCTTGTTTCAGATATCTTTCTAATTATTTTGAACATGTACTGAACAGATATTTGTGTTGTAATTGATGTTAAGAAGTCTGCTAGCAATATGACGTTATTAGCTGTAGCCTAGCTCCACTGGGTGCTGGCTAATATTAGTTCATCTTGCACCACATTATCAAGCTATTAGCAAGTAATCAACTATTCGGGAAGAAATTCTCATGCATATTGATGAATTTGATGTATCAAGCACGCTAATGTAAAGTTGTGTAAAAGTGTATTGTTTGTGGAATGTTTTGTTCATATTGTAAGACCATTTTTGTTTTGTTTCTCCATCAGCTCTTACGGTGTGTTTATGGAAATGGTACCACATTAAACTTTCATGAACCATCAGTTTGAGAGTTGACCAATGCTACAATGCAAGCTGGGGGGAGAGAGAGTCCACAAAAGCCTTCTCCTCATAAAACATAGAAATTCAAAACAAATGCTTAACAGATCATTATCATAATTTGGCATTTAAACCTTTCTAATGATCCCTAAATCCAAGAGTGATGATGTAGGCTTATTTCTATAGAGGCAATATGTGACCCGTTTCAGGAAACTTGGCATATTGTCGCGGGTCACTACTTCACAGGAGAGCCGTTTGAACGTAAGCTTTAAAAAAAAAAATCTAAATCCATTTTTTGGTAGAAATGCCTTCTTGAACATGTGAACTTTTATGTGCATTTGTAACAAAATTGTATGCTCTCCATAAATACGAATAAAATTGTTAAATTACGAGCCTAGTTGGTTTAGCACCAGAAAAAGTCAGCAACTTCCCGCTAGCTACGATTGGCTGAGATAATGAGTGGGCTGGGCATGCCGAGAGCTGTTTGGATTAGTCTGCCATATAGCACGCTTCTGTCTATTTAAGCTCGTCAGTATGTGTAGATAATCCTGTCCACCACAGCTTTTAAAAAAATGTATTGTGTAGTAAACTGCATAAGTGTTGCTCTCCACTTCCTGTAGGACTGTTTTGACTGTTTCTGTAGGACTGTTTCCGAGTATGATAGCTAAGGAGATGGAGAAAACACCTGTCTCCGGATTACATCTTCCAACTAAGGGCAACCATGGCATCCGTGACAGGAGACGATTTCATCTATTATGTATACGGGTAAGATAGTTTAGCTCACTACATTTTCAGATATTACATGTTTCTAATTTTGACAGAAAGTTGTTTCATTTTAAGTTAAAGTGTACTGTTAGCTAGCTAATGTTAGCTGGTTGGCTCGCTAGCTAATGTTATATGTATGATCTTATTATTCAAATCTCAGAGCCATTTGTTTGGCTAGTTATAGCCTACTGTTAACTAGCTAACATTGAACCTGGTTGGTTAGTTACCTGCATATGCATGCAGGGTAGTAACGTAACGAGTGGGGATTATGGTTTAGCTAGCTAGCTAGCTACATGTCTTAACAAAATACTCCACTTTGCAAGCATCCATTTCAATAGAATGTCACTGAAACAACTGTTGAAACAACTGGCAAACAACTGGCAAATTCACTGAAACAACTGGCAAATTCACTATCTATTCCGATTTCAGACCACGGGTAAGTCTAGCAAGCTACATTTTCATATATTACACATTTCTAATTTTGACATAACGTCTTTTAATTTGAAGTTAAAGTGTACTGTTAGTTTGCTAGCGAGTAGAAGATCACCTGATCAAAGCTGTCAGGGGAGTGCTGCTGGAAATTATTGTGGGAGGGAGGTCAAAACAGGGAGGTGGAAGGTGACATTTTCTTAATGTAAAACCTGAACACACATTACTGTTTCGTTAATTTATAGCTCATATTAGCCCCAGGACTTTTGTGTTATGCCTAAGTAATAGAGAGGAATCAAAGCCGTGCAGGAATTTTAAACAAAGGAAAGAAGAAGCTTCTCATATTTGGGAAGTATTTTGTGGACAGCAGGGAGTGTACATATATATAAAAATTCCTGCATGGCTTTGATTCCTCTCTTCATTGCCTAGACATAACACGTATGCCATGGGGTTAATATGATGATATATGATGTTCTACTTGTCCAATTTCCTTGGGAAATCAATGACCCCTGTTAACCAAATGGCAACCCTGGAAAGTAATGGGTTTAGCAGGACTCTGGGGTAAGGGCGAGAGTACACTGGCTTTAAATCCTATCCTGAGGCCTCTGATAAACTAACCTACAGTATGGACACCCCTGATTTGAACAGTGTTTCCTGACATTTTCACTGAAATAAGACCATCCCTGGTGATGCATAGTATTTAGTATATATTTGGGTTTCATGTGAAAATTCTAGAAAATGCAAATGATCTAAAGCAAATATCAGATCTGTCTCTCAGTCTTATGACCAAACAAAATACTAATTTAGTCTAAAAGCCTTATCACAATTATTTCAGCTAGTTTATCTAGTTCAGTGTCTTTCTAGCATGGCATCAGCTGTGACACGGCTATAATTTACTATATGAGCAGACTAATCTGGCTAGTGTTGTGGGTCTGAGGGAGAGAGAAAAAAGCCCAGTGGCAGTAATTAATGGACGGGTTCCAGGCTGGTCTTGGCCGAATTAAAGCTATTTGTAACACAATTAAAAAGGTAGACAGTGCTGGATGAGTTATAATGGAATCAATAGTAGCCATTCTCAGAGCCGTTACATCATCATTTGCAGGTAGCTGTTGTCTGGTGATTAAAAGTCCTGAGTGTTCTGAATCAGTTGCATTGCTCTGGAAATGCTCTGAAGTTCAGGACTAATGATTTCACAGTAACACAAACTTCGAAAATTGAAAAACAGTGGACTGGGCATCCATCCACCATCATTAGTCATATGCAGTGGTGGAAAAAAGTACCTAATTGTCATACTTGAGCAAAAGTAAAGATTCCTTAATAAAAAATGACTCAAGTGAAAGTCACCCAGTAAAATCCCACTTGAGTAAAAGAAAAAAAAGTATCAAAAGTAAAAGTATAAACCATTTCAAATTCCTTATATTGAGCAAACAAGAAGGCCCGATTTTCTTGTTTTTTAAATTGACAGTTAGTGACGGGCACACTCCAACACTCAGACATAATTTTTATTCAAAGCATTTGTTTTTAGTGAGTCCGCCAGATCAGATGCAGTAGGGAAAATGTATAAATAGTCATGTAAAGTACAGATACCCCAAAAAACTACTTAAGAAGTACTTTTACTTAAGTACTTTACACTACTGGTCATATGGCCAACAACCATGTTGTATTTTCATTTATAAAAGAAAAATGAGTCAATATAGGGTTCAGAGGGGCAAAGGAAATCAATTCTTACAATTCATAAATCTATTGAAAATGTGCTTTCGAGGTCATTAAAACAGGAATACTGTACTTGTTCTACAGAACATTCACAGGTGAAGTCCAGATATAAAACATGTACAGTACCAGTCAAAAGTTTGGACGCACCACCTCATTCAAGAGTTTTTTCTTTATTTTTACTATTTTCTACATTGTAAAATAATAGGGAAGACATCAAAACTATGAAATAACTCATATGGAATCATGTAGTAACCAAAAAAGTGTTACACAAATTAAAATATATTTTAGATCGTTCAAACCCTTTGATTTGATGACAGCTTTGCACACTCTTGGCATTCTCTCACCCAGCTGAGCATGCTTTTCCGTCACTCTGCAGTCCAACTCATCCCAAACCATCTCAATTGGGTTGAGGTCCGGTGATTGAAGAGGCCAGATCATCTGATGCAGCAATCCATCACTCTCCGTGATCAAATAGCCCTTACACAGCCTGGATGTGTGTTTTGAGTCATTGAAAAACAAATGATAGTCCCACTAAGCGCGAATCAGATGGGATGGCGTATCGCTGCAGAATGCTGTGGTAGCCATGCTAGTTAAGTGTGCCTTGAATTCTAAATAAATCAGTGACAGTGTCACTAGCAAAGCACCCTCACACCTCCTCCTCCATGCTTCACGGTGGGAACCACACATGCGGAGATCATCCGTTCACCTACTCTGCATCTCACAAAGATACAGCGGTTGGAACCAACAATCTCAAATTTGGACTCTTCAGACCAAAGGACAGATTTCCACCGGTCTAATGTACATTGCTTGTTTTTCTTGTCCCAAGCAAGTCTCTTATTATTGGTGTCCTTTAGTAGTGGTTTCTTTGCAGCAATTTGACCATGAAGGCCTGATTCACGCATTCTCCTCTGAACAGTTGATGTTGATGTGTCTGTTACTTGAACTCTGTGAAGCATTTATAAGGGATGCTATCTGAGGTGCAGTTAATTGCCGATTTCTGAGGCTGGCAACTCTAATGAATTTATCCTCTGTAGCAGAGGTAACTGGGTCTTCCATTCTTGTGGTGGTCCTCATGAGAGCCAGCGCCATCATAGCTCTTGATGGTTTTTGCGACTGCACTTGAAGAAACTTTCAAAGTTCTTGAAATTTTCCGGATTGACTGGCCTTCATGTCTTAAAGTAATGATGGATTGTCGATTCTCTTTGCTTATTTGAGCTGTTCTTGCCATAATATGGACTTGGCCTTAAAATAAAATAACATTTTGTTTGTCACGTGCGCCGAATACAACAGGTATCTTACAGTGAAATGCTTAATTACAGGCTCTAACTAATAGTGCAAAAAATGTATTAGGTGAACAATAGGTAAGTAAAGAAATAAAAAGACTGGCTATATACAGTAACGAGGCTATAAAACTAGCGAGGCTACATACAGACACCGGTTAGTCAGCCTGATTGCGGTAGTATGTACATGTAGATATGGTTAAAGTGACTATGCATATATGATGAACAGAGAGTAGCAGTAGTGTAAAATAGGGGTTGGCGGGTGGTGGGTGGCGGGTGGCGGGACACAATGCAGATAGCCCGGTTAGCCAATGTGAGGGAGCACTGGTTGGTTGGCCCAATTGAGGTAGTATATACATGAATGTATAGTTAGAGTGACTATGCATATATGATAAACAAAGTGTAGCAGCAGCGTAAAAAGAGGGGTTGGGGGGGCATACAATGCAAATAGTCCAGGTAGCCATTTGATTACCTGTTCAGGAGTCTTATGGCTTGGGGATAAAAACTGTTGGGAAGCCTTTTTGTCCTAGACTTGGCACTCCGGTACTACTTGCCATGCGGTAGTAGAGAGAACAGTCTATGACTGGGGTGGCTGGGGCCTTTGACAATTTTTAGGACCTTCCTCTGACACCGCCTGGTGTAGAGGTCCTGGATTTTTATTCCACCTTTATTTAACCAGGTAGGCTTGTTCAGAAGTTATCATTTACAACTGCGACCTGGCCAAAAATAAAGCAACACAGTTTGACACATACAACAACACAGAGTTACACATGGAATAAACAAACATACAGTCAATAATAAGAAAAAAATCTATATACATTGTGTGCAAATGTGGTAAGATAAGGGAGGTAAGGCAATAAATAGGCCATGGTGGCGAAGTAATTACAACATACCAATTAAACACTGGAGTGATTGATGTGCAGAAGATACATGTGCAAGTAGAGATACTGGGGTACAAACGAGCAAGATAAATAAATAAATACAGTATGGGGATGAGGTAGTTGGATGGGCTATATTACAGATGGGCTATGTACAGGTGCAGTGATCTGTGAGCTGCTCTGACAACTGGTGCTTAAATCTAGTGAGGGAGATATGAGTTTCCAGCTTCAGTGATTTTTGCAGTTCATTCCAGTCATTGGCAGCAGAGAACTGGAAGGAAAGGCGGCCAAAGGAGGAATTGGCTTTGGGGGTGACTAGTGAGATATACCTGCTGGAGCGCGTGCTACCGGTGGGTGCTGCTATGGTGACCAGTGAGCTGAGATAAGGTGGGGCATTACCTTGCAGAGACTTGTAGATGACTTGGAGCCAGTGGGTTTGGCAACGAGTGTGAAGCGAGGGCCAGCCAACGAGAGCGTACAAGTCGCAATGGTGGGTAGTATGTGGCGCTTTGGTGACAAAACGGATGGCACTGTGATAGACTGCATCCAATTTGTTGAGTAGAGTGTTGAAGTCTATTTTGTAAATGACATCGCCGAAGTCGAGGATCGGTAGGATGGTCAGTTGTACGAGGGTATGTTTGGCAGCATGAGTGAAGGATGCTTGCTTGCGAAATAGGAAGCCGATTCTTGATTTAATATTGGATTGGAGATGCTTAATGTGAGTCTGGAAGGAGAGTTTACAGTCTAACCAGACACCTAGGTATTTATAGTTGTCCACATATTCTAAGTCAGAACCGTCGAGAGTAGTGATGCTGGACGGGCAGGCAGGTGCGGGCTGTTATCGGTTGCAGAGCATGCATTTAGTTTGACTTGCATTAAAGAGCAGTTGGAGGCAACGGAAGGAGAGTTGTATGGCATTGAAGCTCGTCTGGAGGTTAGTTAACACAGTGTCCAAAGAAGGGCCTGAAGTATACAGAATGGCGTCGTCTGCATAGAGGTGGATCAGAGAATCACCAGCAGCAAGAGCAACATCATTGATGTATACAGAGAAGAGAGTCGGCCCGACTATTGAACCCTGTAGCACCCCGGTAGAGGCAAGCAGCTGGATGGCAGGCAGCTTAGCCCTGTGATGTACTGGGCCGTACGCACTACCCTCTGTTGTGCCTTGCGTTCAGAGGCCAAGCAATTGCCATACCAGGCAGTGATGCAACCAGTCAGGATGCTCTCAATGTTGCAGCTGTGGAACCTTTTGAGGATCTCAGGATCCATTCCAAATCTTTTTAGTTTCCTGAGGGGGAATAGGCTTTGTCGTGCCCTCTTCACGACTGTCTTGGTGTGTTTGGACAATTTCTAGTTTGATGTTAATGTGGACACCAAGGAACTTGAAGCCCTCAACCTGCTCCACTAAAGCCCCGTCGATGAGAATGGGGGCGTGCTCGGTCCTCCTTTTCCTGTTGTCCACAATCATCTCCTTAATCTTGGTTACGTTGAGGGATAGGTTGTTATTCTGGCACCACCCGGCCAGGTCTCTGACCACCTCCCTATAGGCTGTCTCGTTGTTGTCGCTGATCAGGCCTACCACTGCTGTGTCGCCTGCAAACTTAATGATGGTGTTGGAGTCGTGCCTGGCCATGCAGTAATGGGTGAACAGGGAGTACAGGAGGGGACTGAGCATGCACCCCTGGGAGCTTCAGTGTTGAGGATCAGCGTGGCAGATGTGTTGCTACCTACCCTCACCAACCTGGGAGCGGCCTGTCAGGAAGTCCAGGATCCAGTTGTAGAGGGAGGTGTTAAGTCCCAGGATCCTTAGCTTAGTGATGATCTTTTAGGGTACTATGGTGTTGAACGCTGAGCTGTAGTCAATGAATAGCATTCTCACGTAAGTGTTATTTTTGTCCAGGTGGGAAATGGCAGTGTGGAGTGCAATAGAGATTGCATCATCTGTGGATCTGTTTGAGCAGGTATGCAAAATGGTGTGAGTCTATGGTTTCTGGAATAATGGTGTTGATGTAAGCCATTACCAACCTTTCAAAGCACTTCATGTCTATGGACGTGAGTGCAACGGGTCTGTAGTCATTTAGACAGGTTGCCTTTGTGTTCTTGGGCACAGGGACTGTGGTGGTCTGCTTGAAACATGTTGGTATTATAGACTCAATCAGGGACATGTTGAAAATGTCAGTGAATACACCTGCACATGCACCTGCACATGCCCGGGCACATGTCCTGGTAATCCGTCTGGCCCCGCAGCCTTGTGTATGTTGACCTGTTTAATTGTCTTACTCACGTTGGCTACGGAGAGTGTGATCACACAGTCATCCGGAACAGCTGATGCTCTCATGCATGCCTCAGTGTTGCTTGCCTCGAAGCGAGCATAGAAGTGATTTAGCTTGTCTGGTAGGCTCATGTCCCTGGGCAGCTCGCGGCTGTGCTTCCCTTTGTAGTTTGTTATAGTTTGCAAGCCCTGCCACATAAGATCGAGCGTCTGAGCCGGTGTAGTATGATTCAATCTTAGTCCTGTATTAATGCTTTGTCTGTTTGATGGTTCGTCGCAGGGCATAGCAGGATTTCTTGTAAGCTTCCGGGTTAGAGTCCCGCACCTTGAAGTGGCAGCTCTACCCTTTAGCTCAGTGCGAATGTTGCCTGTAATCCATGGCTTCTGTTTGAGGTATGTACATACAGTCACTGTGGGGACGACATCCTCAATGCACTTATTGATAACGCCAGTGACTGATGTGGTGTACTCCTCAATGCCATCGGAAGAATCCTGGAACATGTTTCAGGAGGGCAAATAGCAAAACAGTCCTGTAGTTTAGCATCTGCTTCATCTGATCACTTTTTTATAGACCGAGTCACTGGTGTTTCCTGCCTTAATTTTAGCTTGTAAGCAGGAAGCAGAAGGATAGAATTGTGGTGGGATTTACCAAATGGAGGATGAGGGAAAGCTTTGTACATGTCTCTGTGTGTGGAGTAGAGGTGATCTAGAATTTGTTACCCTCTGGTTGCACATTTAAGATGTTGATAGAAATTTGTTAGAACTGATTTAAGTTTCCCTGCATTAAAGTCTCCGGCCACTAGGAGCGCTGCCTCTGGGTGAGTGGTTTCCTGTTTGCTTATTTCCTTATACAGCTGACTGAGTGCGGTCTAAGTGCCAGCATCTGTCTGTGGTGGTAAATAAACAGCCACAAAAAGTATAGCTGAGAACTCTCTAGGCAAGTAGTGTGGCCTGCAATTTATCACAATATACTCTACTTCAGGCGAGCAAAATCTACATACTTCCTTAGATTTTGTGCACCAGCTGTTGTTTACAAATATACACAGACCGCCCCCCCTCGTCGTACCGGAGATTGCTGTTCTATCTTGATATATATATGATTTATCTTAAATATCCATGTCGTCATTCAGCCACGATTCCGTGAAACATTGGATATTACAGTTTGATGTCCCGTTGGTAGGATATTCGTGATTGTACCTCGTCTAATTTATTGTCCAACAATTGCACGTTGGGGAGTAGTATTGACAGTAACGGCAGCTTTCCCACTCGCCTTCTCCGGGTCCTGACCAGGCATCCGGTTCTTTGTCCTCTGTACCTGCGTCGCTTCCTCTTGCAAATAACGGGGTTGTCGGCCCCATGGGCTGTTTGGAGCCCCGGGGGCTGTTTGTCTTGTGCGTCATCCTTGTTGTAGAAAACATATTTGTCTAATCCGAGGTGAGTGATCGCTGTCCTGATATCCAGAAACTCTTTTTTTGCCGTAAGACACATAATATACAAAGTAAGTTAAAAAAAGAACGCTAAAAAAGTAAACTGCCTGTTGCTCAGGCCCTGAAGTCAGGATATGCATATAATTGCTACCATTGGAAAGAAAACACTTTGATGTTTGTAGAAATGTTAAAATAATGTTGTAGGAGAAAATCCAAAGAAAAACCAACCAGAATTTTGTTTTTGATGAGAGACCACCAGCTAAAATCGGTTTCCTATTGAACATACTTCTTTCTGTAAGAAATATTATAGTTTGATTATATTTTCGGGTATCTGAGGAGTAAATAGAAACATATTTTGAGTTTAGGGATAGATTTTTGGATGCATGCTTTGCACATTGAACGAGTGGATTACTCAAATTGATGGCGCCAACTAAACTGACTTTTTGGGATATAAAGAATGATTTTATCTAACAAAATGACACTACATTTTATAGCTGGGACCCTTTGGATGACAAATCAGAGGAATATTTTTTTTAAGTAAGTGAATATTTAATCGCTATTTGTGAATTTATGAAACGTGTGCCGGTGGAAAAATATTTTGATGTGGGGCGCTGTCCCCAAACAATCGCATGGCATGCTTTTGCTGTAATAGCTACCGTAAATTGGACAGTGCAGTTAGATTAAAAAGAATTGAAGCTTTCAACCGATATAAGACACTTGTATGTACCTAAGTGTTTAACTTTTTATGGCTGCAGGGGCAGTATTGAGTAGCTTGGATGAAAGGTGCCCATATCAAACAGCCTGCTCCTCAGTTATAGTTGCTAATATTTGCATAGTAGTATTAGTATTCGATAGAAAACACTCTGAAGTTTCTAAAACTGTTTGAATTATGTCTGTGAGTATAACAGAACTCATATAGCACTCAAAAACCTGAGAAATTCCACTTCCTGTTTTTTTTCTGGAGGTGGCAGATTTTCAACCAAGGTCTCATTGAAATTACAGCGAGATATGGATGAGTTTTCACTTCCTACGCCTTCCACTAGATGTCAGCAGTCAATAGAACTGTGTCTGATGACTCTAATGTGAAGGGGGGTCGATTGACACAGGAAATAGTCACCACAGCCATGAGTGGACCATGCTTTCACCAGGCGCGTTCACAGGGGAAGGACTTGCGTTCCACCACTTAACTGAAGTAATTCTAATTATCCGGTTGGAACGTTATTCAAGATATATGTAAACAACATTCTAAAGATTGATTCAGTACATCGTTTGACATGTTTCTACTGACTGTTACGGAACATTTGGATATTACGTCACGTTATAGTGGACGCGCTTTGTGACTTTGGAATTGATTACCAAACGCGCTAACCAAAGTAGCTAATTGGACATAAATAACGGACATTTTCGAACAAATCAAGCATTTATTGTGGACCTTGGATTTATAGGACTGCATTCTGATGAAGTTCATCAAAGGTAAGGAAACATTTATCATGTATTTTCTGGTTTCTGTTGACTCCAACATGGAGGCTAATTTGGCTACTGTTCTGAGCGCCGTCTCAGATTATTGCATGGGTTGCTTTTTCCATAAAAAAAATTGAAATCTGACACAGTGGTTGCATTAAGGAGAGGTATATCTATAATTCCATGTATAACTTGTATTATCATCTACATTTATGATGAGTATTTCTGTTGAAACGATGTGGCTATGCAAAATCACTTGATGTTTTTGATCTAGTGAATCTAACGCACCAATGTAAACTCAGATTTTTTTATATGAATATGAACTTTATCAAACAAAACATGCATGTATTGTGTAACATGAAGTCCTATGAGTGTCATCTGATGAAGATAATTCAAGGTTAGTGATTCATTTTATCTTTATTTATACTTTTTGTGAATGCTATATTTTGCTGGAAAATGGCTGTCCTTATTGTGGTTTGGTGGAGACCTAACATAATCGTTTGTAGTGCTTTCCTGAAAAGCCTATTTGAAATCGGACACTTTGGTGGGATTAACATCGAGAATAGCTTTAAAATGATATGAAAGACACATGTATGTTTTAGGAATTGTAATTATGAGATCTCTGTGGTTTGAATTTGGCGCCCTCTATTTTCACTGGTTGTCATATCGATCCCGATATCGGGATTGCAGCCATAACAGGTTAATGTCCATAATGTTTAGCAGGACACCTATCCCTGAGAGGTTTTTAAGATGGTTGAGAGAATGCAAAGCTGTCATCAAGGCAAAAGGTGGCTACTCTGAAGAATCTCAAATATATTTTTAATTTGTTTAACACTGTTTTTGGTTACTACATGACTCCATATGTGTTATTTCATTGTTTTGATGTCTTCACTATTATTCTAATATATAGAAAATAGTAAAAATAAAGAAAAACCTAGGAATGAGTAGGTGTGTCCAAACTTATGACTGGTACTGTATGTAATAGACTATGTACCTCACACATAGTTCATAGAGCATGAAGAATTAAACCTGTTGATACAGCCCCACCTGAATGGCTGACAAGTGGCTTACTGCCTTTGATGAGATCTACTCTGTACACAATGACATTATCGGTGTGTGATGAGCTATTACTAATGCATGACCTATGATAACTAACTACACCATCCTTTTCCAGATGTCACACAACTCTGTTAGAAGTTTGTATTCAGTTAGCCAGTCAACGACAGTCACTTAGACGCCTCTCTCACAGTAGACTGCTTCCTCGGTCTTTTTTGGTATCAGCAGTTTGATGGTATTTAAAGTGAGCAGCCATCCACCGTTTTTTGACCACCCACTGATGGTTATTTTATTGGTCGCTCTTTGAGGGGAGAGTATAACATGTTGTTGTTCATCTAAGGGATTGTGTACTGTGCACAGAGCTTGGCAGTCAAAATCATCCTTTAGGATATTTCATTTGATTTGATAAATGGGGCTGTTTTTTTTCTCTCCAGCCCACATGTACAGTACATCAGTGAACCAGTAATGGATTATTTAAATAGGTTTAAATTCTTGTGCAGAAAATGAACTAGTTTCCCGTCCAATTTTTCTTAAAAGATGCTGAAAGGGGTTTTCTTTATCACTCTGTGAAATGTGGTTTAATGCTATTGTAACTATTCTCGTTGGTGGAAGGAGAAATGCAGCGTGGTAAGGGTTCGTCATATTTTAATAGAAAAACTGAACACTACACAAAATAACAACGGAAAGAGAAAACAAAACGTTTCTGCCAGGTGAATAGACACTAAACAGAAATTAAACACCCACAACCAAAATGGGGAAAACAGGCTACCTAAGTATGATTCTCAATCAGAGACAACGAACGACACCTGCCTCTGATTGAGAACCATACTAGGCCAAACACATAGAAATATAACAACATAGAAAAACGAACAGACTACCCACCCCAACTCACGCCCTGACCAACCTAACACAGACATAAAAAAGGAACTCAGGTCAGAATGTGACAGCAATTTATTTGTGGGATAGGCTTTTGGCGTGGAGGGAGATGGAGAGCACAACTGCACAGTAGCTGAACATAGCCTGTTAAGTTCACAATGGCATGTTTCTCCAGCACCTTGTATCCAGGCTAATCTAAGGGATGTCTCTAAAATAGGTTACTAAACCGCACTAAGCAATTACATTTGCAGACTAATGGGGAGATCTATCAACGTTTACACCCCTAAGTAGATAAATGCTAGAGGAATTAGCTTGGATAATTAATTTACCTTTCCCTGCAAACATAATACTGGTAATTCTGTAATTCCACAAGGTCAATCGTCAATAAGATCGAAGTTAATGTATCTACAGATATTACCAGACATATTCCTCTACTGAACAACACATCTTCAGAAGAGGCGGTCTCTTCACAGTTAATACACTAATTAGACAACTGAAAAACCCATTATGTGCAGTAATTTATATGCTCTGTGCATTCATGTTGCCTACAGGCCATTATGAATTGCAGTAGAGTATCACGCAGATAAAGAGTAATAACTTTCCTGTACATTGTTAGGCCATATAAAAGGTCAGATCTCTTTCTAGTCCAGTAATATAGGCGTAAAATCTGAGTGTGTGCCACTGTTCCTAACCATTTTAATTAATGTCCCTGTTATCCTTTGTTGTACTGGGCATCCAATGACAATGGATAACACTACAGATTCATCAAGCCATCAAATGAATAACAACTCCATCAAGCTATCGAACATAACTCACTTTGAAAGCGATTGCACGTCTTTGTTTGGGGGACGTTCCCTCTAATGAATAGCTTACACAACGCACACACCCATATCATGGCACACCGGGAGGTTGAGTTCCTGTTGTTCCTCTTTAAGAAGAAGAAGCGTTTGTGTTTGGAGGTTAGATTTAGGGTGTGTCTGATGTGACACTGTACATGTACCTTTGATTGTATCTAAGCTTCCTGTAAGGTCTTGGCAGCACTACGGTCCCACTGTCTGTACTGACAGCAGCCCAAGCACCAGAAGATTATAGGGCCCCCATCTCACACTGCGTCTCATTAGGGAGGTTGCGTTCTCCCGCTCTGATGTTTGCTGTCACCGCCGAGCCTGTGTGTCTATCTGTCGGCAGGCAGAAAGGAGAGAAACTAGGGGGCACTTCCTCCTCCTCAGACAGAGTGGGTGAGTTCGAACGTCTTTAAGGGGACTCGGGGAAGCTGATTCTCTAGTTCAGTTGGACACTTCAACACATGCTGTTTCTTCTGTCAAAGAACGAGAGGCTGAATGTTCCTCGTTTAAAAGCTAAGCAAGTCTACAGGCTGGCAATGGTGCAGTAGTCACGGTCTTAACAAGGGGGGCGACTTCACATTTATACTTGAGATGGATGCACTTAGCTGAATTGAAATAGTAAATGTGACATTTACTGTGGAAATTAAACATCCTGATGCACAATAAAGAAATACCTATTCCTTTGCTAATCTTAAACATGAAGTAGTGACTGGAGCTAGCTGTCACGTTCTGACCTTTATTTCCTGTGTTTTGTATTTAGTTAGTATGGTCAGGGCGTGAGTTGGGTGGGCAGTCTATGTTTGATTTTCTATGATTTGGGGTTTTCTATGTTTCGGCCTAGTATGGTTCTCAATCAGAGGCAGGTGTCATTAGTTGTCTCTGATTGAGAATCATACTTAGGTAGCCTGGGTTTCACTGTGTGTTTGTGGGTGATTGTTCCTGTCTCTGTCTTTGCACCAGATAGGGCTGTTTAGGGTTTCACACGTTCCATGTTTATTGTTTTGTAGTGTTCATGTGTACATTTACATATTAAAAGAACCATGGACACTTACCACGCCGCATATTGGTCCTCTGATCCGTTTCGCCTCTCCTCTTCGGAAGAAGAGGAGGAAATCCCTGACAGAATCACCCACCCAACTCGGACCAAGCGGCGTGGTAAACAGCAGCGACGACAGCAGCAGCAGCGGCAACAACAGCGGCCAGCATCACAGGACTCCTGGACATGGGAGGATGTATTGGACGGCAAGGGTTGCTACACCTGGGAGGAGATCCTGGCGGGAAAGGATCGCCTTCCATGGGAACAGGTGGAGGCAGCTAGGAGAACAGAGGCAGCCGGAGAGAGGAGCCGGCGATATGAGGAGGCAGCACGGCAGTGCGACAGGTACGAGAGGCAGCCCCCAAAAATTTTTTTGGGGGGGGCAGACGAGGTGTGGTACTAAGCCAGGTAGCAGACCTGAGCTCACTCCTCGTGCTTATGATAAGCAGCGCATTACTGGTCAGGCACCGTGTTATGCGGTTAAGCGCACGGTGTCGCCAGTGCGTGTCCATAGCCCAGTGCGCTATAGGGCAGCCCCCCGAAAGTGCCATGCGAGTGTGGGCATTGAGCCAGGGCGTATGGTGCCTGCTCAGCGGGTCTGGTCGCCGGTACGCAGTTTTGGTCCAGGTTATCCTGCGCCGGCTCTGCGTGCTGTGTCTCCGGGGCGCTGGGAGGGTGCAGTGCGTCCTCTGCCTGCGCTCCGCTCGTGCCGGGCAAATGTGGGAGTGGAGCCTAGGGGAGAGGTGCGTGTAGTGAGCACTAGATCTCCCGTGCTTATCCACAGCCCGGTTCAACCTGTGCCTGCACTCTGGAGGGTCCGGGCTAGAGTAGTTGTCCAGCCTGGGGAAGTGGTGCCAAGGTTGCGCACCAGAGCTCCAGTGCTCCCCCACAGCCCGGTCCTTCAGGTGCCTCCTCCTAACACCAAGCCTCCTGAAGGTCTCCCCAGCCTGGTGGTTCCTGTGGCAGCCCCACGCACCAGGCTGTCTCTCCGTCTCCTCCCTGCAGGTGGTCCCGCCTGTCCGGCGCCGCTGCCGGAGCCTCCCGCCTGTCCGGAGCCTCCCGCCTGTCCGGCGCTGCTGCCGGACCCTCCCGCCTGTCCGGCGCCACTGCCGGAGCCTCCCGCCTGTCCGGCGCCGCTGCCGGAGCCTCCCGCCTGTCCGGCGCTGCTGCCGGAGCCTCCCGCCTGTCCGGAGCCTCCCGCCTGTCCGGCGCCGCTGCCGGAGCCTCCCGCCTGTCCGGCGCCGCTGCCGGAGTCTCCCGCCTGTCCGGCGCTGCGGCCGGAGTCTCCCGCCTGTCCGGCGCTGCTGCCGGAGCCTCCCGCCTGTCCGGCGCTGCTGCCGGAGTCTGAGGCGCCAGAGCCCCTCAGCCCAGAGCCCCTCAGCCCAGAGGCGCCAGAGCTTCTGCCCCTCTGTCCAGAGCTTCTGCCCCTCTGTCCAGAGCTTCTGCCCCTCTGTCCAGAGCTTCTGACCCTCTGTCCAGAGCTTCCGCCCCTCTGTCCAGAGCTGCCCCTCTGTCCAGTGGGGTCATTGAGAGGGGTGGCCATGGTGAGAAAGCCACGGAGGCGGACAATAAGGCGGACTAAGACAATGGTGAAGTGGGGTCCGCGTCCTGCGCCAGAGCCGCCACCGCGGACAGACGCCCACCCAGACCCTCCCCTATAGGTCAAGGTTTTGCGGCCGGAGTCTGCACCTTTGGGGGGGGGGTACTGTCACGTTCTGACCTTTATTTCCTGTGTTTTGTATTTAGTTAGTATGGTCAGGGCGTGAGTTGGGTGGGCAGTCTGTTTGATTTTCTATGATTTGGGGTTTTCTATGTTTCGGCCTAGTATGGTTCTCAATCAGAGGCAGGTGTCATTAGTTGTCTCTGATTGAGAATCATACTTAGGTAGCCTGGGTTTCACTGTGTGTTTGTGGGTGATTGTTCCTGTCTCTGTCTTTGCACCAGATAGGGCTGTTTAGGGTTTCACACGTTCCATGTTTATTGTTTTGTAGTGTTCATGTGTACATTTACATATTAAAAGAACCATGGACACTTACCACGCCGCATATTGGTCCTCTGATCCGTTTCGCCTCTCCTCTTCGGATGAAGAGAATCCCTGACACTAGCAAAGTCAAAAAGGCAGTAGGTGTTGACCTGCTCCCTCATGGTCTTACGTTCTATCAATAAGAACATTATTGAAATCATATTTTACAAGAGACAATCAAGACACAGCTCAGTTTTATTACAGAAACTCTCTGGCTACACTTAACCTCACAACAACCCAGTTTGCAGCCTAAATAAACAATTTAGATTACATTTGTATTGTTACTAAGCATAAATGTTGAATGTCTAAAAATGGACACATCTCCCAGCACTGGCAAGGTCCTATAGGGCAGGGCAATACTGCTTTCTCTCAGCTGGTATTCACATTGTTTTGTTGAACAAAAAGCCATAGAAATTGCTGCCAAAATACATTTGGTAATCTCATTTCACAATGCTAGATAGGCATAGAATTCACAATCCATGTTAATCCACCACCATCACTGCTAAAACCGCTTGAAGAAGTGGCTGTAACATGGAACAATAAATTATAGCAACCTCCTGTAGGTGCAAATAATATATGTTCTATACAATGTGACACTAAAGCAATGCACAGAGACATTTTCCTGAGTCTCATTTCCCTTTTATTGAACAGCAGGTAATGCATGACGTGTTGCCTTAAGAATTTGCATATAAATAACTGCAGTGCTTATCAAGCCTATTCAAAAAGACAACAGCACGGAGAAAAGAGTTGGCTTTATATTAATGTAATGGATTTCCTTCATTCCCTTACCATCTGGGTCCTTGTGGGGCCTGGTCTTTAGAGGGATGGGTTAGTGTTGGCGACAGGTGTCGATGCAATCTCTAACCATTGAACTGGGCGGCCTGATCATGTGATAAAGGTATCCTCCTAAATGCAACTAGATTAACAGAACACTACAAAAGTAAGGGGAGAGGCAGAGTGTAAACAACTCCCATTTCCCCCGTTCCCACAGCCCACCCCCACCAAAGGTACCCGGCGCAATGTTATTGACGCCTCCAAAACGGAGAGGCTGAACAAATTAACCTTGCTTGGTAATTATGTGGAACAACAAGCCAGTGGTGGACATGTTTTGCTGCTCCCAGCATTAAAGCCCCAATCCAATCAATAGTAAGGTGTATAAACAGCATCGCAGTGAATGAATGTTTCCATGGACTCATTGAAGTCTTCAGTGAAACTCATAGGGCTTGCCAGGGCTTTGATATGCATACAACAGCCAAGCATAGAGAGATGAGAAAGAAAGATCAAAGGCTTCACAATGGTTTCCTCATAGACTAACTGATGAAGGGGCTCATGTAGATGGATATAATGACTTATTATTCAGGCAGCAGTTCATCCCATCCAAAGTCACCTCTGGCGCTCCTCTTTCCTATGCTTTTCACGAGGAGCACAATTAGCCTAATTAAGCACATTACAAATAAACCAGATGGATCTGTAAATGCAGTGTGTCAAGGTAGAGTTACTTCGTATGCTATTAGAACAACTTTTCACGAGGCTATATGAGTTATGTCGCTGTTACAACTCAAATAGCTAAGGCAGTTCTTTTCTTTGTCAATCACGTTGGTAATTTGAATGCTGGTGGTTCCCGTTATAAAGACACCTAGAGTTCACGATTACTCATTTGAATAAGAAAAGCAGGTCTATCTGAATAATATAGAGGCATTGTAATGGCCTCATAACCTTGGGAGAGTGAATTGTTTGCTTGTCTGTCCTGAAAACACTGAACGGTGCTAATATGTTATGTTGCACTCCGAAATTCGAATCATAATTATTTTAAAGCCTGCACTGGAGTTCTTTCTCGGTGACACTCTGAATTCCCCGACAGTCCAAATTTGATCAACCACCTTCAAAATAATTTCAAGACTGTTGCCGGTTAATAATTTGCTAGATGTGTAAAGATTCAATAACCTTGATGCTTTCTGCTCTTCATCAAATCATGTTGGAAATCACATCTCCTCTCAACAGCTGTTTCCATCATTTCAATTGTTTGTTCCTGCACACATTCCCAGGGTTATTTGTGTTGAGGGAAAATATCCTGTTTGTAGTGACTGAACAGCACACCCATTAAAACATCAACACGAACTAGATTTTGTCTTCATGCAATGGTTTCATCTACACATAAAATAGTATTATCTGGCACTTGTCTCACTATAGGATCTGTCCATTCAAAGTTCTCCAACATTTTTGTTTTGCTATATTGTCTTCACAGTTTTCAAAAGAGCCATACTAACTTCTGTTTAAATGATTGCATCCTTCAATTCATTTAATTTCATCTAAACAAGGTTCACATATGAAACAAAACAAATAGAAATGATCCTTTGTGTACGAAGAGTAAATGAAGAGTATTGATCATAATGATGGACGGTTTGGATGTCTGGCTGACACGGTTTAGCAGTCTGGAAAATGATATTTCTGTCTCCTGCCTAACCATTTTGTAACAGACTGATCCCCTGGGGACATGGGCTCATCAATGGCTCCACAGTTGAGTAGAACGCAGTGCTTTTGTGGTACTATTTTATCCAACAAGCTCATCTGGAGTCAACACAGTTATTGACCATGCTGGTTTCTAGTTTAAGTCATTCTACTTACGATCCTAATAGGCAGTTTAGACATGGACTTATTCCATTCTTGTGTAGGAGTCTCAGAGATATAAAACATGCAACCAATTATGCAAGAATATTTAACAACTATGTTCCCTTGCATTGTGCTACTGACATGTTGACAACCAACAGTACCGCAAATAGCAGGCTGAGAAATAATCCTTTGAAAGGTATGACTAAATACAGGCAAGAAAATCCACCTAATATGAGTTAAGGTGACAACGATGAATCCTGCCTTATGTTGATAATAAATCATTTCTCAAAGTGAAAGCGGCAACGTCACAGAGTGCATTTCCTTCCCATAATTACCACAGAAATATAGACTTCTTCAACACTTATTTGAGGAGTATGTACGGTAGGCTTCACATGCTATGTGACCTCTAGTTGGAAGAAAGTGTTGTTGTTTGAGGTGCAAAGTTCTGGATCTAAAATCCACCCAAAGTCCAATGTTCCTTACTACAAGGGAGTGCTCAGCTGTCAGCTACCAACCTTGGTAACTAGGCTACAAACTGCATTAAAAAAATGATATGATAATAATAATAAAAAAATACCAGCTGTTTTTTAAGGTGCATCATCTGTCTTTGGGAAGCTATTTGCCTGCTTCCTCCAACTGAGTCTAGAGGCCAGTCATTTTGATTCCAAGAAGCAAGCCTGCTCTCACATTTATTTATATAAATCTTGTTAAAGATGTCAAGTCACTGGGAGCAACTGTCAGCTCTGTTTCTCCCAGCCAGAGTTACCAACATTGAATTATAATGGAAAGGTAGGGCTGCACTTCAGGATTATTGCCAAGACTGTGTTCATATTGGAATCAGTTATGGCCAATTGATGCAGTCAGAGGTCTTTATGGGTAACATAATGTTATGGAACAGCAACGATAAGACTGCATCACACAGCATATTGTATGTGTGAGTGTGGGTGGGACATATGGGGAACTCAAGCCAACCAAGATATAACCCACAACAAAATATCTTGTTTATTGGCATATCAAATAATGAAGCTAAGCTATATACGTGATTAATTGTCTGACATTACTACATGCCTTGGGGGAAGTTATCTGGGCTGAATACCACACCATCTGTCTGTGTTCTGTGTTGTGGATTGTCAACAAGACTGATGCTAAAATACTGATTGTATACATTGTATTACTGAATGAAAGCCACAGAAATTCCTATTCAGCATTGTTGACCTTGCTTTAACAAATTCTTGTTTATTCTTCATAGAAGCATCATTGCTTGCAACTACTAAGAGACGCCAACTAACCTCTTGCATCAAGTGTCTGGAAAGAAAAACACTCATTTATCCACACCATTATACTGAGATGAATTTTAGATCGGAAACCCTCCCTATATCCCAAAAGAATGCTTCGTCCAACAACTTTATGTTTTTTTACCAACCTGGAAATACATAACTATTCAGCCATTCTCTCCCCGAATGCAGCATCGTTAAGTGTATGCCCAAGAAATCAATCATGGATAAATGTCATATCCCACATGGAGTGATAAGCAGCAGGACGCTTCATGGGATGCTAGGCTTTGAATTTCATTCACTACCTCCCACTGTCTTCTACAGAACACTGGATAATGTAGGGATCCATGTCTCCAATTCAACTGTGAACAAAGAGCACTAACTGTACTGGTTCTTTAAGTATGTATAGCAGTACTATACTCACCTGAAACATCCAAATTTGCCAAAGTTGGATGTTTCAGGTGAGTATAGTACTGCTATACATACTTAAAGAACCAGTACATTACCTATAGGTAAGCACCAGGATGCTTCATGGGATGCTGGGATTTGAATTTCATTCACTACCTCCCACTGTCTTCTACAGGTAATGCCCACGCATGAACACAGAAATCTGAATTAATAATCTATCATGCGTTTTGTGTCAGAATACTCAAATGTACCCACTATTTAATGAAGCTGCCAGTTGAGGACTTGTGAGGCATCCATTTCTCAAACTAGACACTCTAATGTACTTGTCCTCTTGCTCAGTTGTGCACTGGGGCCTCCAACTCCTCTTCTGGTTAGAGCCAGTTTGCGCTGTTCTGTGAAGGGAGTAGTACACAGAGTTGTACGAGATCTTCAGTTTCTTGGCAATTTCTCGCATTGGAATAGACTGACAAGTTTCTGAAGAAAGGTCTTTGTTTCTGGACATTTTGAGCCTGTAGTCGAACCCACAAATGCTGATGCTCCAGATACTCAACTAGTCTAAAAGTAGGCCAGTTTTATTGCTTCTTTAATCAGAACAACAGTTTTCAGCTGCGATGACATAATTGCAAAAGGGTTTTCTAATGATCAATTAGTCTTTTAAAATGATAAACTTGGATTAGCAAACACAATGTGCCATTGGAACATAGGAGTAATGGTTGCTGATAATGGGCCTCTGTACGCCTATGTAGATATTCCATAAAAAATCTGCCAACATTAAAAATGTTTACACTGTATTTCTGATAAATTGTATGTTATTTTAATGGACAAATTTTGGGGGCTTTTCTTTCAAAAAGAACGACATTTCTAAGTGATCCCAAACGTTTGAACGTTAGTGTATATTAATCAGATTTTGTCTTTATAAGACATTATTTGTCCTGGAAGATTGCAATTCAGTTTAATGTGAGTGAGAGGAAAGAAAAGAAAGTTTCTGGCACCAAAGACTGGTACCAAGGCTAAGAAACTCCTTCACTGGATAAAGAACTGCTACATACAAATAAATTGCATTTTAAATATCTTTACATTTGTTATGAATAGGCCATTGACCATTGAACCTATTTCAGCACCTTTCTCATTCCATGGTAAGTATCCACACTGAATACACACTCTGCTCCACCATCGTTTCTCTCACTTCTTAGACTCTTATTTCACATTCATGGGAGGCTTCTTAGGGAGGAGCCCCATTGCAATGAATTGTTCAATTATGCATCAATTATTCCTAATGTTGGGAACAGCATGGTGGCAAATGGACTCCAAATTGGTACACAACTCCTGGACGAATTCTGCCAACGGAATGGCCTGTAAGTGTATCTAATAAGCGGCACACATCAAGAACACCTGCAGCACCAGGCCTTCGTGGCATACTAATGAATCTGTTGCTTACACACAAAGAGAACTGGGTCCCCAGATCTCCATGTCCAACCGAACCGATGCCAACGGGGGAAAAAGGTCCTGCTTCGCCTGCATGTGGTGGAATGAAAAGGTTTTTGTGGACGAATCGGCCTCTTTGTCGCTCATGCACTGATGATTATTCATTTTGAATGACGCAGCAGGCTCTCTCAAGCTGTACATCACATCACACTGGGAAATACTTTTAAACTTGTGGAGTGAATCCGTTTAGAAAATGGACATCCTGATAATTAAGGAAGGTTACCACCTTCATTGAGGCACAAAAATGGGGGTGAGCCACCACAAGCTTGTGCGCGAGTAGGATCTGAGTGAAATCAGGAGAAACTTGTTTGGGAGGCCCAGTCTTAGTAGCAGCAGCCTTTCCAATGCGCTATGTGTCTCCCCAGAGCCTCCCAGAGAATTTGACTTATTCTAACAATACATAGAGAAACCACAGTCCAATGACTTATTCATCCAGTTTTGTGTGTGTGTGTTTGTGTGTTGACTCTGAGTATCTAAATAAAGTTGAATATAGTAGAGTGCACCACAGTGCATTTCTCCCATGTGACTGCATATGGGTCACTCTGTCATTCTTCAGCTCTGAGAGCCTATCTGACAGAAGAGATGGGGAACAATGAAATGCAATTACAACCATATGCTCCTTAGGTTGTTGTTTTGCTGAGAAACTTTATCTGACAAAAAAAAAACTCATTCTTAAAACTAAAAGGAACTAAGATGGAACTTTTCTTGGTTATATGCAAATACCTTTCCACCAGATCCAGCTGCACAAATTCAACTAATATAACAAAGATCAATCTGGATTTGAATGATCCATTCATTTGCCAACACAGGATAATCTGAAACAAATGGTGTGTAAGCCACAAACACTCTTAGATTTCAGCCCTTGCCACTATTAATTTTAACATGCATTGAATGCAAATCATGTGCTTTTATTCTGTCAATGCAATTATCAACCATGTTCTCACACTTCCTCCAGAGCAGTCACATCTTGTCTCTGTCTCCTTCAGAGCTAAACCTGAATCTTTCACATCTACCACCACAATCCAATGAAAAGATTCAAATGAAGTTCCAAGAATAAATATTGTACAGAGTAAACTGGGCTGAGGCTTAGAGAACACAGATGCCTGAAGAACTCTGGGAGTCCTCCTAGGCCTCTGGGAGGAGATGGCAGCGCAGCCTGAAAAGCTAGGGGATAGTGTGCCATTTCAAAGAGACCAAGTGATTTAAGAGAGATAAAACACAATTTAAAATGGCTGCAACCTATTCTGCTGCCACAGTGCTCCACAGAATTTAAATGGTCTGTTTCTCTATTTTAATGGGATCTTAAGACAAGAGATAATGTCTCAGACACAAGCTTCATTAACAAAACAACATAGCTCCTACTTCAGCATACCACAAAAACATAACTAATACCACTTATGTGCTGGGCTAATAATGGAGCACGTTTGTGACCGACCACCTCGATTCGGTCTTATGTAGCAACATTTGAAATGGTAGTTTATACATTGGATAAAAGTAAAGACCAAAATGGTATATCATACAGTATACTGCAGTTGAGGAACATTGGGAAAGTAATTCTGTTTTGAATGTTTTTAAACTTGTAACCCCACTTTTGGCTAAATGGGACTTCAATATTCTGGTACACCCACTGGAGAGCTCTTCTTTCTCTCCCCCTATTCAGCATCGTTCACACCCTCTTAAGCCCCACCCAACTCTTTAAGGATTCACATGTGAGGCAATGTGCTAAACAGTGTGAGTAAGGTAGCGTAAACAACCAAAGATTTCAAAACTAATAGTGGTGAAAGTAGAAGCATACAATAAACTAAATATACACTTCATCTAGTCCTTGGCTTATATCCTAATCTGATTTTGGTACAGGCCATGTTGTTCTTCACATTACCGTCACTGGTAAACACATAATATATCAAATAAAATCAATGTTTATTTGTCATGCACAGGCTAAAGAAGGAGTGAACAGTGAAATTGTTATTTGCATATTTGCATAGTAGAAATTTCAAAAATAGAAAGTGTGTCATGTTCGTTATAGCGATGAGACCAAGGTTATTTACATACTGTACATCTTCTTTTAATGAAGGAAGAACACTGAACGAACTATACAAAAACAACAAAACGAACATGAAGCTATATAATAATAGTGCTGACACAGGCAACTAAACATAGACAATAACCCACGAAATACCCAAGGAATATGGCTGCCTAAATATGGTTCCCAATCAGAGACAACGATAAACAGTTGCCTCTAATTGAGAACCAGTCTAGGCAATCATAGACATACATAACACCTAGACTAGTAACACCCATAGACATACAAAACCCCTAGACAGGGTCAAAAACACATACAGTACATCACCCATGTCACACCCTGATCTAACCAAAATAATAAAGATAACAAAGAATACTAAGGTCAGGGCGTGACAAAGTGTCCAGATACAAATATTTGTATCATTATTAGATGATGCTTATCCAGATACACTTGTCTAAATTGATGGGTCATGTGAAAGAAATCCTATAACCACCTCCCAGCCACTAGCTAAGTGGATGGGTCACTCACTATTGTCTATAGATATCCACATGTTCATGAAATACAATAGATGGCAGGCTAACTTGATGGGTCATGTATATCATCTGGCGAAGTGGGGTCTTTTGTTTAAACATGTAGCTAGCTAAACAATTAATCATAATCACTACCCAAAGCTACAGTACAAACATATTGTCATAGCTTGCCACCATGCATGAAATTATGTAGTATGAATCTGCAGGTAGCTAAAGCTGACCAACTAGGTTCAATGCTAGCTAGCTAGCTAATTTTAGGTTATAACTAGCAATGCAAATTGATTTCTGACATACTAATAATATTACTACACAGACCATACGCGTAACATTAGTTAGCGAACCAGGAATCTAATGTTCCCTAGCTAGTTAACAGTACGCTTTAAATTGCAATGAAAACAACTTTCTGACAAAATTAGAAACATATATCTGAAAATGTAGCTAAACTCTTACATTGATGAAAGCTTCACGGCAGCATGTTTTTTTCCATTTTTGCCAGCTACAGCTTGTTTGGCCCATTGTGTCAAGTCACTCCGGTTCACACTTATCATGTGCAGAAAGTAGTCCATCACAATTTTTTCCCACTAATCTTTGTCGATAGTGCCCGCTATATTCAGGGCAGCAATGTTGTTGAGAGCAGTGGCAACACTTACAGTTCTCCATGGCTAACGTTATATCTTTCAAAAGAAGCGTGCTACATGGCCGAACTCATCTCTCGGCATGTCCAGCCCATCCATTATCTCAGCAAATCATGGCTAGGGGAAGGTTCCTTGCTTTTTCAGTGGATAAACCAACTAGGTTCTTCATTTAATTGTTTTCGTATTTACATGTGGCATACAAGTTTGTAAATAAGGAACATGAAAGTTCATATATCCCTGCCAAAAAACACATTTTGATAAAAATAATAATAATTTTAAAATGCCTCTCCTGTGAAGTAGTGCAGTGCAACATATGCCTTGCTTCCATACTGTTTGTCCATTACAAGCCATGAAAGTCAGTGCTGTTCTCATGTGTGAAACTACTTCAGATCCTCGAGTACATTCTTGAAAGACACGTAGTTAAAGATGGACTCTGCAGTAGGCGGAAACTGCACCACTATCACCCCACCACCTTTGTTGTTTTTGCTGCCCAGTTGCACATATTGTCCTCTTCTGTCACGCTTGCAATGATCTCCAAGGGGGATTGCGGTAACTCTTTTGATGTTGCAATATCGCAAACTGAGGTTGTGTCTACACCTACATGCGAATTCTGCTATCAGGATACAAAGATCGCATTGAAAAGACTGTTCCAGACACAAAAGTTGCTTTGTGGTCAGATAGTGTACAGATCCGGCTGACCACTTCAGGAGGTGTTCAGGGATGCATTGTGTGCAGATTTCTCCATAGTCTGGATGCATTCAGGCTACTGAAAGTACATACAGTGGGAGAAGTCATCAACACTCCTCCCACAAGTCTCCAGAAAACTTGTGCTTTGGGACCAAGAGGCACCCTTTCATTATAACATTGGAGGAAATATTTATAATTGTAAAAAAATTAAACATGTTAACCTTTATTTAACTAGGCAAGTCAGTTAATTAAGAAAATAATATTATTTACAATGACCAAACCCTAACTCGGGAGATGCTGGGCCAATTGTGTGCCACCCTATGGGACTCCCAATCACGGCCGGTTGTGATACAACCTGGAATCGAACCAGGGTCTGTAATGACACGTCTAGCACTGAGATGCAGTGCTTTAGAGCGCTGCGCCACTTGGGAGCCCGTAAATATGTTACTAGCATGTGAGAAGCTTGTTGGCTTCAGAAATGCTAAGCAGCTAGCTAATATTTAGAAGAAAAAAACATTTGTTTGGCTAGAGTTATGCTAACCGTTTGCAATCCCTTTAGAATTGCTAGTTTGCCGGCTAGCTACAGAGGTTAGCAGGATAGTTAGTTACAGTAGTGAACTACTGCCATTGGTTGTTGTTGTGTTATTATCATATGTTGCCTATTCCACCGTTTGTAAAATGCATACTGGCATTTGAATATAGCGTGGGAAATTGGAATCCGGACACAGTAAAGACATTTAAAACATATGTGTAGAATTAAGGGGTGGGCAACTCCAGTCCTCGGGGGCCTAATTGGTGTCACACTTTTTCTCCATCCCTAGCAAACGCAGCTGAATAATCAAATTCCGTTCTAAACTGAAGATCATGATTAGGTGATTATTGGAGTCAGGTGTGTTAGCTGGGGCTGGGACAAAACTGTAACACCAATCAGGCCCTCGAGGACTGGAATTACCCACCCCTGGTAGATGCATGACGCATTTGGAATTCAAAGATCAGAACTCTATAATCAGAATACTAAAGCTGCATGAACTGTCAAGCCTAGACACGGCGTGAGTTGGCTGTTTCAACATTAAGGATTTCAGCTTTAAGGTCGGATATTCAGACAGATTTTTTTTGGTCTGTTTAATCTTTAACCCTCAGATTCATAGGATAGACATGTTTAAATTCAGCTATTTCTCCTTTGACTGAAAAAACACTGTCTACAATTCGACCAATCCAAGCAAAAATTATTTTATAGCAAATATTATTTTCTTTAGTAAACTTATACACTGCCTGTATAGACTGTGTATGTATAGCCTGAAAACTGAGACCTGATAATTACTCCATAACAGCAACCAACTACAGTACATGTCAAAATACTATAAACATGTTAGGTCTAAAGTAAAAAAGAAAATGGTTCAGGCTACAGTTGAAGTCGGAAGTTTACATACACTTAGGTTGGAGTCATTAAAACTCATTTTTTCAACCACTCCACAAATTTCTTGTTAACAAACTATAGTTTTGGCAAGTCTGTTAGGACATCTACTTTGTGCATGACACAAGTAATTTTTCTAACAATTATTTACAGACAGATTATATCACTTGTAATTCACTGTATCACAATTCCAGTGGGTCAGAAGTTTACATACACTAAATTGACTGTGCCTTTAAAAAGCTTGGAAAATTCCAGAAAATGATGACATGGCTTTAGAAGCTTCTGGTAAGCTATTTGACATCATTTGAGTCAATTGGAGGTTTACCTGTGGATGTATTTCAAGGACTACCTTCAAACTCAGTGCCTCTTTGCTTGACATCATGGGAAAATCAAAAGAAATCAACCAAGACCTCATGAAAAATTTGTAGACCTCCACAAGTCTGGTTCATCCTTGGGATAAATGTCCAAACACCTGAAGGTACCACGTTCATTTGAACAAACAACAGGGGACCACGCAGCCGTCATACCGCTAAGGAAGGGGACGCGTTCTGTCTCCTAGAGATGAACGTACTTTGGTGCAAAAATTGCAAATCAATACCAGAACACAAGGACATTGTGAAGATGCTGGAAGAAACAGGTACATAAGTATCAATATTCACAGTAAAACGAGTCCTATATCAACATAACCTGAAAGGCCGCTCACCAAGGAAGAAGCCACTGCTCCAAAACCACCATAAATAAACCAGACTACGGTTTGCAACTGCACATGGGGACAAAGATCATACTTTTTGGAGGAATGTCCTCTGGTCTGATGAAACAAAAATAAAACTGATTGGCCATAATGACCATCATTATGTTTGGAGGAAAAGGGGGAGGCTTGCAACCTGAAGAACTCCATCCCAACCGTGAAACACGGGGGTGGCAGCATCATGTTGTGGGGGTGCTTTGCTGCAGGAGGGCATGGTGCACTTCACAAAATAGATGGTATCATGAAGTAGGAAAAGTGTGGATAAATTGAAGCAACATCTCAAGACATCAGTCAGGAAGTTAAAGCTTGGTCGCAAATGGGTCTTCCAATTGGACAATGACCCCAAGCATACTTCCAAAGTTGTGGCAAAATGGCTTAACGACAACAACGTCAAGGTATTGTAGTGGTCATCACAAAGCCCTGACCTCCATCCTATAGAACATTGTGGACAGAACTGAAAAAGTGTGTGCGAGAAAGGAGGCCTACAAACCTGACTCAGTTACTCCAGCTCTGTCAGAAGGAATGGGCCAAAATTCACCCAACTTATTGTGGGAAGCTTGTGGAAGGCTACCCAAAACGTTTGACTCAAGTTAAACAATTTAAAGGCAATGCTACCAAATACAAATTGAGTGTATGTAAACTTCTGACCCACTGGGAATGTGATGAAAGAAATAAAACCTGAAATAAATCATTCTCTACAATTATTCTGACATTTCTCATTCTTAAAATAAAGTGGTGATCCTAACTGACATAAGACAATGACTTTTTACTAGGATTAAATGCCCGCAGTTGTTGATTTTAAATGTATTTGGCTGAGGTGTATGTAAACTTCCGACTTCAACTGTATGTCAATAAACTGGTTAGATGTTACATGCTCTGACTTTGTGGAGAGTTTAGAGGGTCAAATGAGGTCAATGGATGTCAATAATGAACTCGCTTAAAGATCTGGCGGCAGGTAGCCTAGTGGTTAGAGTGTTGGACTTGTAACTGAAAGGTTGCTAGATTGAATCGTTGAGCTGACAAGGTAAAAATCTGTCGTTCTGCCCCTGAACAAGGCAGTTAACCCAATGTTCCTATGCCGTCATTGAAAATAAGAATTTGTTCTTAACTGACTTGCCTAGTTACATAAAGGTTAAAAAAAATCTGACTATCATCACTGACCAAGACCTATGGTCGTCAGCCCACACAATAAACTCAGACCTGTGTTGATTTGTCAACTTAACCCTTTGTTTGTCAGGGCAAGAAACACAGATCCACATTAAAATCCCTCATTGTTGTGAAATTGCTTTGCTATCGTTGTCACATGCTCACTAGTCTGAAAACCTATCCTTGAGCTGCCCAGAGGACAAACAAACAAACAAGATAGTTACCACTTGTGTGATATCTAAGAAGGTCAAGGGGTTGCTTTGCAGTGCTGCTGAGGAGAACCAGAGCAACCTTAGAGTCACAGCTAAAAAGGTTCACAGGAGATCTCGTTATTAGGGGGTAAGAGAAGACTAGCAGTGCTGGGATTATCAACCATCGGCCCTTTTAGATAGATGGAGGGAGCAATGGACAATTGAGGAAAGGTATGGTGAAGACCATATACTGTAGAGACTTAAGGGCTGATACCAAGTAACCAAAGGAGCCGAGAAGACCTCTAACTGTTGTTGTCATGCAATTCAATTTGGCCTCGCTTCAATTTCAGCAGTGGTCATTAACTACAAACTACAAATGGATGATATCTGTTTGGCATGACAACAATAGTCAGATAATTTTGCTAAAGCAAAAATCGACCTACAGATCTGGGACCAGGTTAATTAACAAAGATGTGGCTTTATCATTTTGAGCCACTTTCAAAATAAATGATGATCCAGCCATAGTCTAATATCACTCCATTCACATTTAATATGTGTTTCTGCTGATTTACCATGTGGGAGGAGGAGAAATTAGGTATATTGCATATTATGTTTAATTTACTGAATTCAACATTAAATACAATGTTTACAATATTGTATATTTAGGAAATGGTGTGGAAAACAATTGATTGTTTATAGTACTTTGCCATCTCTTCTTAAATAAATTATATCTGGGCTTCATGTGTGCATCGTGGAAATAATTAGTAAAAATGTAGGAGCATTCTACACTATCTGATATTACTTTGAGGCGGAGAGTAATATTAGTACATGTGAATGTATCTCTGTTGTTTACATGGCTTAGGGATTAACTCAAATGGATACCACATTGTTATCAATCATGAGATAATTCAGAAGGTCACGTGAATCAATATGCAATATTCACACTATGAGCCTATTATAAGCCACAATGATTACAGCTACTCTATTTTGTCAACCAGGACCATGTAAGTACATCTCGCAGTTTGTCTCTCTGGCCTCAAAAGCATGTAACATCATGGGAAGAGAACCACGTTTTTTCCCCAACAAGTAAGTAAGCGTAATTTAAATGGTGACCTGTAGGAAACAATTATTGAAAAATGTGTGAAAAAAACAAGTTATACAGGATTTCACCAGCAATGGAACAGCTTAGTCTGAGTGGCTATTGAGTCCATTTAGGAGGTGCAAATTATTAGGTTTCTGTCTCGTACTAATTATTACATCATCAGAGAGAAAAGATAACTTATTACAAACGGCTTTATGTCAGAAGGAATTATGGATATAATTTGCTGCCAAAAGGAGGTCTTTGCATTGTCTGTGTAATAAATTGAGTGTAATTGTTGATGTGGGTAGCATTGAGCGCATTGATTCCCTTTGCAATCTTTCAACGCAATAAACCACATCCACACTGTCAGATCTGCTGACACTCTGCTGCCCAAGAATTATGGCATCCTCAAGAAATACAGCTTTGTGAAACTGAAATCATTTCCACAGACAGCAGCATTTGGGAGAGACTTGTGCCTTGTCAGGAGAAGAGAGCCTGTCTTTTATGCAGTGGACTGCAAAATGTGGCGGGCTACCATCCTCTCTACACAGCCTTATCCAGGGACATGGCTTTTCCTGAGTCGACAAATAGAAAGCGGATGTCTGATAGCTCAGAGGGAATGTATACATGGTGCATTGTGTTTTGCATAAAGAAACGCCTCAAGATGGCATTACCTGACCATCCAATCAAAACAGTTCCTTTTCAAGGACTGAAACCTCGTCATGGTCACCCATTTGATGTTGTCCTGAGGAATTACTCCTTGTCACACACGTATGTCTTAATTAATGTTGTTCGGGCTTTTAGCCCTCTTCATAGGCATGATTTAGTGAACGAGAAAACATCCCTATGGTTGACAACACAATGTGTTGAACGAATGGCAATAACAGGTCAAATAAAGAAGGATCTGATGTGGAAGTAGTCAGTAATAGTTTCCCCGTCCATTGTTCTTGGCAATGGATTTTTCCCTACAGTGTTTGGTGGTGTATTCATTTTGCAAAGTCAATGTGTGCTAATACGAATTAAAAAATGATTATTGGGAGAGTTCACTTCTATTAAGCTTGAGCTTATTTTTCGACTTACCTATGGTGTTGCCGTTTCATCCACACCCCAGCTTGAAAAGTGAACTATGCCTTCAAAAAGTCAAATAAAATTGAATTATTGAATTACTCAGCTGATTATCTTACTTGTCATCTGTTTGATCCGTCTGCTCAATCATCTTGCCATCCTCGCAGATGCAGGCTCATTACGTTATCACCCTAACCTAACCTAACCTATTCCAGATCCACACCACCTACAGTGCCTGCTAGGCTCCAAAACCTTCTGATGGAACTTTAACTGAAGTGGAATGTCATAAATAGTGAAATAGTCCTAATTAGTATCAACATCAATGGGTGTTTCTGATGATTAACAAAATGATGTATGATTACCAGCAACCAAATCTACATTTTAAAATCAAAGTTGAAATATTTCATGCTCGATAATGGACACAGCATTGTCCAATGCTTATATTAACAGACCAACCATCTGGTATGCTGATCAAGGTGAAGAATAAAAGACACACACTTTGAAGGAACATGTTGTGCTTTGAACATGAGGAGGATAACTCTGATGTATTATGAATATCCACTCAGGATCACCACTGTACAGTAAGTCCACGTCCACATTGGAAATGCTCTGTGTACCATGGGGGGGAGAAAGACAAAAATGTGCTCCCTGCTAGCACAAGGTTGAGTTTCCTTTCCTTTGTGTGATCTGTGTCGAGCTGTTACATCCTTTTCATGATCCCTCAGCCGTCACACAGAGACTCAGAATAAAAGGATGACAACCTGAGCTACAGTAGGCTTGTGGTCATTAACCTGTCACGTCACACCCTACACATTTAACATTGTCAAAACCGTTGCCTTGTGTGGAGTCACTGATAAAATCTTGGTATTTTCCTCTTTAATTTGATTTAATTTCCAGACATGTTGCACCTTAATACCACACATCTACAGCACAGAACGCTCAGTCACAAAAGCCATTCTTTTGAATGAATCTTAGGTTGTTTTACAGGTGGAAAAAAAACACGGCCTCAATTTCTGATGTGTGTCGATTCAGGTCAAATCTAGAGGTAAAATTGCGGTCTTTATCTGTTCTGTACAGGTCAAACTTGATCTGCTTCTCTCCGATGGAAGACTACAGGAGATGAATGAGCACTCTCGATGAGCTGTCTGGTCTAGTCAAAACACATTTCACTAAACAACACGTGTTTCCTCTCAAAAAGGAAGACCATTGCAATCATCTGGTGAGAAGATGGTTCGGGGAAGAGCAAGGGGAGAGAGAAGAGAAAGAGAGAGACTTCACGGTTCAGCCAAGATATTGGTTCTGCTCAGAGGGAGAACTAAGGAAGTTCATTGGCCACTTCTTACAGATTTAAAAAATCAAAATATTTTTTTTTCTGAGAGGTCTCCCATCCAAGTCCTAACCAAGCCGAACCTCACTAAGCTTCACAGGAGACCTGGCAGGATTGTATGGTATTTTTCAAAAGGAGAAAACCTATAAATAAC
Organism: Oncorhynchus tshawytscha; assembly: GCF_018296145.1. Taxonomy (NCBI): domain Eukaryota; kingdom Metazoa; phylum Chordata; class Actinopteri; order Salmoniformes; family Salmonidae; genus Oncorhynchus; species Oncorhynchus tshawytscha. The sequence goes on along the minus strand of NC_056442.1, from coordinate 24,886,626 downwards.
ACGCCACCAGCGATGTATAATTGCTAGGCTGTTTCATTTCAGGATTTCGCTCCTTTTAGCTCCCACCACTCACCTCGGATCTTCCAAAGACCTGCCCTTTCTCATGCAAAGTTGATGCAAGTCAAACTGAAGGCTACTTATTGGCACTCACAAGATTGAACCCTGTTTAATCTTCGAGAGGCTTCATGATTAAATAAATATTGCCGTGCAAAGCAGTGTTGTATCGTTACTTATTTCAAGCATGCTCTTCAAGTGCCGAGCTAATGTCTTCAAGTAATCCAACGTACGGATCTATGGCTAAAACGGTTTATGGCCAGGATTAAAAAGTACAATACATTTTTTTAAAGCCAAACAAATAATTATAAACCAATCATGAATGAAGAGTTAATTACTTACTTAAGAGGGTCATCAAAGACCGATGAAATGATTAAACTTTGCCTAGGATTAGAATTGTTCAACATCTATATGCTGGGTGGACACCTTTCAGATACAGGCCTACAGCAGAAGTCCCTTCCATCTCAGGGCTCTCCCTCTTGGCTGGTCACTGAGATGTGACTATACTGTATAGCCCCGGTGATTACTCTCTTTTACAGAGCAACAGAGAGCTGCAGTTGACACCTTTTAATGGCCTTTTTCTACCTTTCTACCGTAGCTTGTGTCAAATCCAATCTTCTGGATCTGGTGCAACTTGTCTGCATAAATGTGTTAAATGTTAACGTGCACTGTAAGATTAATAGCCGGCTGCATAGCTCTGGGTGTTGGATTTAATAAATGTTTTATCTTCAAATCTGACTATTACATTAAAGGAACATTTTGACAAATCTAGTGTTCAATATGGATCTGGAGCGCTAGACTGGGACATACACCCTCTGACTGCCCACAGCCAAATGCACACTCTGCAGCAAAAGAGAAAACCCAAGCGTATTGAAGTATTCCTATGGATATATGACAACAGACTAATTAGAAACAGACCAACCTCATGGACCCCCATAATGAGTTCTGAGGAAATGTTGACACAATATTTTTAAGAGATTACAAGGCAAGGACAACATTATGAATTGTAGTTTTTCATTAAATACAATGCCCTTTAAGACTTTGCAAAGAAGCATGTTGAATGACCTTTACATGAGCATGCACCTATCAGACTGTAACCTTCTTTCATGTTCCAAACTAAGCCTAGTGGGAAAACGTCTTAAAGTGAAAATAATGGGCCTTACTCTCGTAAGCTAATGATGTAGCCTATTTCTGAGAGTCTCGCTCCTCCAATACTGACTGCTAGCCTATACCAAGTTGGCAGGGAGAGAGCATAATCAAACATTCAGGGATGATACAGATGTACACTGCTGCTTTGAGGATGTATTAAATATTGATTTACCGAGAGACTAACAAAGTCCTGGTGATTTCTCTCTACATTTACTCCTTATTTGAAATATGAGTCACAATACAATGAGCAAAAGAGTTTAAGGGAATAGAAATCATATCATTATCAAGACTTTATTGAGAAAATCCTCATAATTACTAGAGCAGACTTAACTGGAAAGCACTATTCATGATCAACAATTAGCCACAGTACCACTCTCAGGAAATAGCTCTGGGACTATTTTTCTCATCTCAGCCATAAAGATTCCAACTGTAAATCTAAATCACTCCACCAGATAAACCAGCTCTACATTACAGAGAAATTGATGAGCAGGGCTACGTACAGAAGCAGTGGTTCTGCTATAAACACATTCAAGTGGACGGCCAAAATTCCACAATGAGGGGAAGTTAAAGCTGATGTCACTGCCATTAATCTGGAGTTCAGTGTTCCTTCCTTTGACACGCAAATGGATCATTCTGACGGCCAGGTCGCTATCGTGCCATATCTCACTCCCCCATTAGCAAGGATGATTTATGGAAAAACTGCATTCGGGGAGATGAGCATTTCACACTTCTTTTTGTGAAATATGACTTGGACGGAATCCTCAGTTGACACAAGCCAAGGCTCCAGCTCCAACCAATGTTCACCGTCACCCTAGAGATTAATATTACTATGAAGAGCTTGAGACGCCTGCAGATAATGTACTACTGGCTACAGGTTTAACACATCTGCCTGTACTCCTTAGGGGCATCAAATGATAAACAGATTGGGTGCAGTTTGAAATTCTAAGCACACAATGAGATGGCATAATATGTGTATGTTGTCTGGTAAGCTTTTAGGCTATATTATGTTTCTGTATCAGATATTCAGTGTGTGGTGTATTTAAATGTCCTGTTTTGTCTTCTTCCATGAATTAATGCAGTGTACACATTGCATTATTTTATTTGATCTAGTTGAGCTAACTTTTCTTCAAAAAAGTTATTTGAAGTTGACTTTAAGTTAAAGTTGAATTCAAGACACACTCACCATTTGATGATGTAAGGGCCAGTGTGGCCACAGTAATTGCAACCGCTTGTAGCAGTGGGTTCAACACGCAGTCAAGTGTAATACTGATTAAGTAGAAGAGTGAGCTTGTAATACTTCTGAGATTGTAAAAAAAGGTGGATATGCATCCCATCACAGAATTGCATATTCAATACTTTTTTTTCAGGGACATCACTACCTACAGCATATATTGAAGCAAGATCAAGGGTGTGGGGTTTCCACGTCAGCAAGTTCACTAACAAAACAGGCACCAGTAGCACAAATATAATGCAAATGGGAAGTTTATTAGGGATTTTTGTACACGGGGAAAGGAGGAAGTTACCAGCACCTCACAGTCCACAAGTCGTTCTCTTTGTCCGTTCCATTTCTCAGGGGTATTCCTCACACTCGGGTCCTCAGCCAATCCGGTCCGGTACACAGGGGGGTTAGTCTGACAGTCCAGGTCACAATGGGCAATCACACAGATTTTACTCTTGTTTCTCTCACTCTTCATACCTCTATTGTCTCCCACCTCCTCTCCCCTTGATGCAGGCTGCTTCCTCCTTTATCCCCAAGCACTCCCAAACAGCCTTTCCTCGTTGGGGCAGGAAGTCCATATAAGGCCTAGGTGTGGAGCCAGCTACCTGCAAGGTATCTTTCCTCAATTACCACTCCCCTCACCTCTCCCTGCCGGTTGCCACAATATGTATATGATTCTTCTAAGGGGGTATAGTCAGGTAGGCTAACGTTAGACTACTCATGTGGGGCACATTAAACATCCTCAAATAATCTCATTGGCCTAAGCTTTCAGAAAAACTGATACAGTATCTCTGTTAAACGCTATATAAACTGACAAGGAAAATAAACACAGCAATGCACATATATAAACGGTTTGGTTTATTGATGTCACATGACAAGGAGGATGTCAACATGTCACATAATTATGCCATATTTCTCTCCTCAATCTAACAGTATATAAATGTCACCTAGTGTTTAGACTGAAACTGTATCACTCAGACACTATGAAAAGTGTTTTATTCTTTTTCTGCACTTATCCTCCACTGAGTCCTCTTGGGAGCTGTGGTAATGACCCACCTTTATTTATTTTTCATAACGACACTGTGCCACTGTGACATTGTGTGCTTCCTTCCTGCCTCACTCCCTGGTTCCACACCATAATTAGGGCCTCCAACTGGAGCTGTGTAAGTGTTTATGTGGCCCACAGTTCTATATGCAGGGGTCAACGGCACCAAAACACACTCCAGGTAGCATTCTCTCTGTGTAAGCCTGTGTACTCAGTTTGTTACAAGTCACAAGTTGTAAAAGTGAAAACTGAGAATACCAAACATTAGGTGCAAACAAGATTAGTCATACATCACAACATATAGGACCTCAGTAGGTTGGTGATAGAAATGGGAAAAATAACTCCGCTAGAAACCTTAACCTCTTTACTGTGTAGGGAGAGGGATTTGTTATTTTCTTCAGATGATAACTGCATTATTTGTTGAATTCACATTCATGGCACCGTGCGATTTCAACTGAACCACTGATCTTTCAACAATATGGATGACTCTGAATGCTGAATATCATACACATTGGTAATGTACTGAGATATATAGTGAAGTATTAAGGCTACAGTAATAGTTTGGATAACATGAGTTGATTTCATGTTATAATCATGTTTGATTTTCAATGTTGTGATGTTTAAAAGCCATAAAGTACAACCATAAAATGCAATCAAAACCAAAAGTGCAGTTGCCAAGTGCGACACATGGGGACCTGAGCTCTAGTTTACAAAATGTATTCGTTAACCATTTTCAAAAGATGTAATTGTTTTATCTGAAAAAGCCTATGATTTCCCTCATGAATAATCATGAAGGTGCTCAGTGACTGCCTCACCCTCATGAAAATTCGATAGGGCCCGGCCAAAAGTGGAGGGCCCACTGCTTTTGTCACCCTACTGCAATAAAGCATCAGGGGTCAATCCTGAGGTAGCCATCCAACAGACACCTCTCATACGGGAGTCAGTGTACTGTATATAGTGCATATAATTTGCTGAGATGGTCAATTATTCAAAGAGCTTTAAAATTGAAGGGCAAAGTATCAATTGAAGAAGATTTTCAGCAGCACAGTTTTGTCCAGTTGACCAAATCTTTTACAAAATCTCAAAGTTTTCGAGAAAAATATGAGGAGTAATCTAAACTAAATAATACATTCTATGGTTTAACTGGGTTTTGCCAGGCGAACAGTAAAGCACAGTAATTCAAAATGTGTTTTATGCATGTCTACCACTTCAATTCTGACAGGGACAACTTAGAAGCAGAACTATCTCCAGCCTATCTAAACCCGAATGAATATTCAGCACAAAACACATTTCTAAATGAGTTCATTCATGAATATGATTCAGACAGAAGGAAACATGTCCTTTCCTGTTGATATTTGAATGAGGACAACTGCCCAAAGCTCTCTCTCTGTGTCTCTGTAGACCTGAGGGACTAATATCATTTGAGATATTGAATTTCCCTGTGTGGCTTGGGATCCATTTCATTAGTGATAAGGACACGTACAAAGCAATGTGTCTTTAGAGAAAGTAAAATAATCCACCTTGGAATAGCAATCGCTATAGACATAGTGGATGACCTTGAAACAACGTTTCTCTGGCTTTGGTGCATGGATTTCTCTCTGGTCAGGAGTCAGTATTCCAGTATTAATGGAACACAAAAACACATCAGTAAAACAAGGTTATAGTTGCCACCTTGCTCAGAGAACTGATGATTCAAACCACCAGGGTGGTATTTTCTCTTTCAGGTCAGGAGGATTATCAGAGTCTGGCCCAAACACACATTTCCTGTTGTGGAGATTTTTTACAGGCACTGAGTCCACCGTCCACCTGGTCACCTTCTCCATAGCTGATAAGAGAGGAGAGACACGCTCTGATTGCCCTGACATGGCTGAGAGAGGACCACAGCAGTCTTCATAATATATTCGCTCCGTTGTCCAACATGGGATTATAGCTAGCTAGGGCCCGGGGAGGACGGGTGCCGGGCTGCCTCTCAGGCTCATGATATGATTGTGTGAGCCAGGTCGTAGAGCGCTGCAGATGGAGTGGGGCAACCCTCCAGAGAACCAGGGACCCTGTCTAGTCTTCTCAGTCCCCCAGGTGGTGTAGGGGAGTGCTGGGGCTGCTAGTGACAGATGGGTATGGCCTGTTCATCTGATTCAGATGGTACACTACAGCTGTCTCAGGCCCAGCCAGGGAGCCTAGAGTGGGGAGACTAGCACCGGCAGCACATAGCCCACTGTCTTACCAGGCACAGGAGGGAGGATGATTAGTAGGACAAGCTCAGCAGTCAACCGAGATTGACAGGCACCTGCAAGGCTTTACAGCCACTCTGTGTGATGAGACGACTAGCTCCCACACAGCAGACGACAACACAGACTTAGTCAGAGAGGAAACTAGGGGGAGAAAAAAATTAAGGAAGGAAAGAAGGAAGGAAGGAAGGAGCAGGAAAGAAGGGAAATACCAAAGAAAGAAGGAAGGAGGGCAGTTACAGTATGAAGAGTCCTTGGACAGGGCCAGAGAGACTGGCTAGATTCTAGCCACAGGGAACCATAATACACCAGCCAGGAAAACCTTAGAGGAATAAGTGCCCAATCCTTCATCCTAACTATATGCTTACTGTGAATTAAACAGGTGAAGTTCACAAAACTGGCATAATATAATACTTGCAGCAGGAATCCTGTCTTTTTAGCAATAAGGTCCATGAGATGGCAGAAATTGTTTACTTTAGATCTGCATAAAGCACTGTGAAATTGGTGCACTGGATCATTGGATGAATGCAATGCACGTAATGCAACTGGAAGCTGCTGTATCCCTCAAATTGTTTCATATAAATTACACTTCCATCTACTGTATGTGAAATTGCATTGTTTTGGGAAACATATTTTTCACCCCAAGGGAATGATAACTTGACCATCCCACCATAATGTACCTGACAAAACCACTGTTGGTTAACTTTGATCAAAGTGATAAATAGTCATCATTATGAATATGAAACAAATAAATAATGTATTATTTTTGATAGATGGTCATATGGTACCAGTTTGTTTATTAATTATGTATGCTTAAGTAACTTCAAAAGGATTTAATGAGGTATATTAATTGGTCCAGCTTTATGAGAGTGGGTCAAACAAAATGTATGGATTGTTTCAACAGCCACTACAGCAACTGCTTAAAACAAATACCACCACCACATCACAACAGGCCATACAGAGGGATCATTGTATTTCAGTTTCAGTGTAATCTTAATGTGGTGGAACATGGTCTCATTCCATTTATACAGTGCCTTCAGAAAGTAATCACATCCCTTGACTTTTTCCAGATTTTGTTGTGTTACAAAGTGGGATTAAAATGTATTTAATTGTCATTTTCTGTCAATGATCTACAATGATCTACAAATACTCTATAATGTCAAAGTGAAGGAAAATTTTTTACACTTGTAAAAAGAAAAACCCACTAATATATCTTGATTAGATAACTATTCAACCCCTTAAATCAATGCATGTTAGAATCACCTTTGGCAGCTATTACAGCTGTGAGTCTCTAAGAGCTTTGCACACCTGCATTGTTCAATATTTGCATATTATTATTTTTTAAATTCTTCAAGCTCTGTCAAGTTGGTTGTTGATAATTGCTAGACAGCCATCTAAGTCTTGCCATAGATATTGAAGATGATTTATGTAATTAGGCCACTCAGGAACATTTAATGTTGTCTTGGTAAGCAACTCCAGTGTATATTTGGCCTTGTATTTTAAGTTATTGCCATTCTGAAAGGTGAATTTGTCTCCCAGTTTCTGGTGTAAAGCAGACTGAACCAGGTTTTCCTCTAGGATTTTGCCTGTGCTTAGCTCTATTGTGTTTCTTTTTATTCACCCCAAATAACTCCCTTGTCGATGAAAAGCATACCCATAACACGAAGCAGCCACCACCATGTTTGAAAATATGAAGAGTGGTACTCTGTGATCTTTTAGATTTGCCCCAAACATAACGGTTTGTATTCGGGACATAAAGTTAATTGTTGAAGTTTTACTTTAGTGCGTTATTGCAAACAGGATGCCTATTTGGGAATATTTGTATCTGTACAGGCTTACTTCTTTTCACTATGACATTTAGGTTAGTATTGTGGAGTAACTACAATGTTGTTGGTCCATCCTCAGTTTTCTCCTATTACAGCCATTAAAAACTCTGTAACTGTTTTAAAGTCACCATTGGCCTCAAGGTTAGCTTTACGACTGATGTTGGCTACATATTGGTGATGCCTAAGTTAAAATTAAACCATACAGGCACCATTTCACACCTGTTTCCTTGCTCGGTCACTAAATCAAATCAACAAATCAAATTTTATTGGTCACATACACATGGTTAGAAGAGGTTATTGTGAGTGTTGCGAAATGCTTGTGCTTTTAGATCCGAAAGTGTAGCAATATCTACGTAATCTAACAATGCCACAACAACTACCGAATACACACAAATCTAAGTAAAGGAATGGAATAAGAATATATACATATAAATATATTGACGAGCAATGACAGAGCGGCATAGGCAAGATGCAATAGATGGTATGAAATACAGTATATACATGTGAGATCAGTAATGCAAGATATGTAAACATTATTAAAGTGACTAGTGATCAATTTATTAGCAGCAGCTTCTCTGTGTTAGTGATGGCTGTTTAACTGTCTGATGGCCTTGAGATAGTAGCTGCTTTTCAGTCTTTCGATCCCAGCTTTGATGCACCTGTACTGACCTCGCCTTCTGGATGGTAGGGGGGTGAACAGGCAGTGACTCAGGTGATTGTTGTCCTTGATGATCTTTTTGACCTTCTTGTGACATCGGGTGCTGTAGGTGTACTGGAGGGAAGGCAGTTTTCCCCCGGTGATGCATTGTGCAGATCGCTCCACCCTCTGGAGAGTATTGCGGTTGTGGGCGGTGCAGTTGCCATACCAGGCAGTGATACAGCCCGACAGGATGATCTCAATTGTGCATCTGTAAATGTTTGTGAGGGTTTTAGGTGACAAGCAAAAATTCTTCAGCATTCTGAGGTTTAAGAGACACTGTTGTGCGGGTGCACCATTTCAGTTCGTCTGTGATGTGTACGCTGATGAACTTAAAATTTCCCACCTTCTCCACTGCTGTCGCATCGATGTGGATAGGGGGGTCCCTCTGCTGTTTCCTGAAGTCCATGATCATCTCCTTTGTTTTGTTGATGTTAAGTGAGAGGTTGTTTTTTCTGACACCACACTCTGAGTGCCCTCACTTCCTCCCTGTAGGCTCTCGTCACTGTTGGTAATCAAGCCTACTACTGTTGTGTTGTCTGCAAACCTGATGATTCAGTTGGAGGCGTGTCCATGGCCACGCAGTCATGGGTGGGCAGGGAGTACAGGAGAGGGCTGAGCATGCACCCGTGTGTGGTCCTAGTGTTGAGGATCAGCGAAGTGGAGATGTTGTTTCCTTCCTTTACCACCTGGGGTTGGCCCGTCAGGAAGTCCAGGACAGAATTGCAAAGGGCGGGGTTGAGACCCAGGGCCTCAAGCTTGATGATGAGCTTGGAGGGTACTATGGTGTTGAACGCTGAGCTATAGTCAATGAACAGCATTCTTACACAGGTATTCCTCTTATCCAGATGGGATAGGGCAGTGCGCAGTTCGATGGCGATTGCATCGTCTGTGGACCTATTGGATCGGTAAGCAATTTGATGTGGGTCTAGTGTTGGCCTGGGCAACTCCAGTTCTCGGGTGTCACACTTTTGCCCCAGCCCCAGCTAACACACCTGACTCCAATAATCAACTAATCATGATCTTCAGTTAAAAATGCAAATTGCCCAGGCCTGGTCTAGGGTGACAGGTAAGGTGGAGGTGATATGATACTTGACTAGTCTCTCAAAACACTTCATGATGACGGAAGTGAGTGCTACGGGGCGAGTCACTAGAGGTACGGTATGTCTTCATCTCAGAACTGACATTTCAGTCACATCCTCTACCTTCAACATGTCACTGCTATGCCTCAGAGGCTCGTGCACGTCCATGTGTCACCTGCTTTTAGAAAATATTCCTGGGGAAAAGAGGCCGGCCTCATTGTCCTGAGCCCCACGTCCTACATCCTTGTACGGGTGACATAATAGAAGCGGACACAGGTGTCAAAGACGAGGCCTAGAGCCATTTTATTTAACACAAACCCCTGACGTCTGGGGCCCAGGCAATCCCGCTAGAGAAGGTCTACTTAGCAAAAGTGAGCAATGCTCCGGGCTCCAGTGCATACTATGACCACCACAGAGCCTGGAATAAGGGAAGGTGCCCCTCTGCACAAAATCGCCTTGAGTACTACTTGTACATTGACCAAAATAAAACTTCCTGGTTTAAAGTAAAAGTTTCTGGTTCAACTTAACTACAAGGTAAGAGTGATATAATATGCATGAGTAACTATAGTACTGTATATGTGCTTTAGATAATGTTAACCCTATCATCACAGGTAACATATCATCAACATCACAATAATAGGATCTCAAACTAAGTCTCTGCCCCTAGTTCCCCATCAAACATGACTAAAACATTTGATTTGACCAAATCAATCCCAATTAAACAGCTTGAAATGCAACATACAAAGAGAATGTTCCTCTTCGTGTGAGGTACTGTACACAGGAGAGGGAAGCATACATCAAAGAGCAGGAACGTCATGTAATGCTGAGTACAGTGAGGAGCTGTTGTCTTACTGTGTCTCTTGTGAAGTCTCTGCATACCCACGAGGATCACGTGCCCCCATTTCCCCTCTGGCACACAAACAGGTTTAAAGAGCTCTCCCACTTACCTAGAACAAGGAAAAGGTAGAACAACATAAATGATGCTGCACTGAAACAGTGAATATTTTTTGTTAAAAAAAACCTGAAATGAGCTTGTCACGCAATAGGTACACCGGAGGCGATTCATTAATTTATAATGTGAAACACTAGGAACTGTTAATGTTGTCACTGTACTACATAAGGACTAAAACCTTAAAGCAAGGATATAATCTGAACATCAACCTGAATTCTGTGTTTTGGTTGTAAGTTGTAAAGTACATCAGAATGCTATATACAGTTGATATTACAGTAGAACACACAAGAAAATAACATGGTATATAATTAGTACTTAAAAGGATAGGGCTGATTGCTGCCCCCTTTGGGGAGATTGGGTGCCCATGGTAAACAGAAAAAAAATCTGTCAAAAATTGCTAATATATGCATATAAAAATTATTATTGAATAGAAAACACTCTAAAGCTTCTAAAACCGTTTAAATTATGTCTCTATGTAAAGCAGAACTCTCAGGGCACTCATTCTCCCAAACTCTCTCTTGTCATCATAAAAGTTGGCCCAACTTTGACGTCATCGCCCCCACCCTTCCCAAGCACTTACAGTCCTGGGAACAGTTCCTATCTCTTCAGCGCGATGTCAGCTTTCAATGGGGCTTCTCATTGCGAGAATCGCGCGCTCACGAGGGTTTTGGCGGTTCAACGACTTACAAAACAGTGTGACATTGAGGCATTCAACCTTCACTGCTTCAGTGAAAGGCAAAGAATACATGCCACTGTGGTTCTCAACAGCTGTTTGGCAAGCACGTTGACAAAAGACAGAAAAAAAGACTTCATATTTCATCAGAGATTGCCAAACCCCCCCAATCTCTTAACCTTACAACCCAAAATCAGTCAGCCCAATATAAAGTCAACCCTATACACAGTACAGCAGTAGCACCATTGAAGGTGTAACATTTACACAGATAAAGTAGGAGAGCAAAAAGGTATCAGTCATTTACAAAAAGCTTTTGTCAATCGAGTGACCCCGTGTGAATTTATAGTCCCCAATTTAGTGTCACATGTAAGCAGAAGTGTGGAGGGGCTTAATAATTCCCAAGAGCCTCAGAGGAGGGTGTAAAACCTTTAAAAAGAATTATTCAGGCACAAACGCTGTTATTCTAGTAGAGATTAGATGTGCCAGTATCGAAAAGCTTTATCTCACGAATAATGTGAAAAGCCCACAATGTAATCTATTAAAAGGGTTAACCCTGGGGACGTTGGCATCAAACAGTTCATACAGAGGACAATACCCAAAAGTGTTCAACATATAACACACATACACACACTTATAGTGGAACTACACTAACAAAGGTTTGTAGAACACATGCTGTTCCAAACTCAACCCCAAATATAGAGGGAGATGCGCCAGATAGAGGGAGATGCGCCAGATAGAGGGAGATGAAAAATGCCAAACAAACACAATGTAACAGAAAGGGAAGCATGGCATAATTGTTTTTGAAACCGAAACCTGTTGAAATATAAACAAGACTATTGTCTAAACACATTGACCAAGCTCTCTTTCAAAAATGTATGCCTCTATATGGTATGTGAGCGACATAATCTACATTAATAAGAGAGCTGGAGCATCCCCTATCCATTTCAAGTAGGGCTGTCCCCGACTAAAAAAAAAACTCTTGGTCGACCGAGGGTTGTCTGTTCTTTCGACCAATCGATTGGTTTAAATTGTACAATGTGTATTTTTCCATATATAGACACACCCTATGTTTGGATAAAATCAACGATATGTAGGCTACTGAGCTTGTCTGGTGCTTTAAGCACTGCGATTAAAAATGAAGACACAAATTACTAAAAAGAGGGAGCAAGAGATCAATATAGCCTAACCAGAAGAAAAAAACCTGATCCTGACTCCTCCTTCCATTGCTCACTGCTGCTGTCCTTCGCAGATTCTGCCATTACGCTCCCAAAGCTGCCGGTATAGGCTGCACCAGCGGTGGGTAACCTTTTCCATTTGGAGTGCCAAGTTATCGTACCATTTCTACTGATTTGTGTGCCAGTTATGATTTTCATATGCACATTTTTGTAGAAGAGTTTCATTTTATTTATAATAAAGTCTTCATATCTTAAAATCAGTGGCGTGTTTAATCAAAATTCTATCTAAATGAAAATGATAGAAATCTAAAAGTAACTTCTATTGCCATTGCCAATATGTAAAAAAAAGCCTACATAAAGACAACAAATAACATTGCAGCCTGCAGGTAGAAAATATCCTGATAAAAATAAATACCCTATACATCACATTGGCTATGCATGGCCTGTCTGCGGGGAACTTGAAACATTGTATCAATGGTTAACATGGCCCTAAGCTGGTACTAGCAAACATACATTGTATAATATATTCTGGGCCCTCAAGAGTTTCCAGCTCCAGTGAGCTCCAGAATGACACAGCTGTAGGCTATTTGTGCAACAGATAAGAAGTAATCAGGTAGGCATATTTTAGGAGGTTTCCACCGAACCAGAGCATGACATTTTTTTCCCTTTCATGCTGAGTAGTTATTAAAAGGGAGAGAACAGGAAAGATTTTCCAAATAGGCTTTGTTGAGGAACTGTTCTTATTCTCAATGGATGTAAAAACAGACTTTGTTAACTTGCTGTTTCAGGCAAATAGAAGCTCCACAGTGATGGTGAGTTAAGACAATCAGAAATAGTATCAAAAAAACTAAGTCTGCACTAATAAGTACACGATCGTATAAGAGTTTCTGCTTTGAAGGAAAATGTTAACTATAAAATGACTAGACAGAAAGCTGCAGACCCCATGGACTCTCAGGCTCCCATGGACTCTCAGGCTCCCATGGACTCTCAGGCTCCCATGGACTCTCAGGCTCCCATGGACTCTCAGGCTCCCATGGACTCTCAGGCTCCCATGGACTCTCATATCTTGTGGGTGAGGCGGAGGTGGTGGATGGGTTACACCAGGAAGATGATAGTATCAAATAGAAATTTTGATAGGCCTACATTTGCGTGCAGGCCAAGGTAGCCTAACCCTACTTCTATGGGTAATCATGTGTGTGTGTCCTTACTCAAGATTGACAGGAACACTCCAAACAAAATATGTTTAATAAATTGACAACTTGTAAATGGAATTAAATACACCAGAACTTTTTTCCTCACAAGTGTAGCCAAGGTTTTGCACTTTGCAAACAACGTGTCCACTCCTACAATGTCAGCGGTAAGCCTGTAATAATTATATATTGAATACATTAACAGAATTTACCATAACCAAACAAACATTGTATATTAGAAATGATGGGAATTAACGGCAAGCTAAATGTACTACTGGTGATAGTGGTGTGCCATCCAGCGGCTTCCGCAATGGATTAGTCCACTCAGAAAGGCTTGAATCAGATAGGTATCTCGTGTGGCAAAAAATGTATATATTTTCATATACTTGACACTGCTCGACTAAAAAAAACAGCCTATCGACCAAACAATCGACCAGTCGACTAAATTTAATTTCAAGCCATTCCATTATTCAAACCCAGAGTTGATACTTTTGCAATCTTAGGCAGAAATCTATTGTTTCCAGAAGGCATTTTTATTTTGGACCTTCATTTGAATTTCAAATGACTTTGGCTGGCAGGTATCCTGGACATTTTCTCTCATTCCCCTTCCATTTTCATCTATGCATTGTCAGAAAGAGGGTTGACGTACTGACTGCTAAGTAGGAACAGACACAGGAGCCAAATGTAAATGAGCTCGCCGGGAACAAATTGAGTGGAGTGACTATATCCCAACTGCATTCTTTCACAACATGACTACAGATCCTTTTCTGCTGACAGAAATATATAACTAAGTCTCTGTAAATGAAATGCATAATTGAGTGGCAGAACAAACCCTTCTATTTGAAATGTTCTATATGTGTTTCGCACTTTAATATTCCATTAGGATTTGTGATTCTCTATGACACCACAACAATGACAACCTGGAAGCGATGCATTTGGCGGCTTATTATCCACCTATCAAGACAGCAAAAGCTTTCCATAGCAATTTCAAGTAATAACAGAAAATGATAACAGAAAATGGCATAAATGTACCCAAACAAAAGCATATTTGTTTGTTATGTACCTTTGGGACCATGCAACAAAAATACTTCAACTTACATGTGAGAGAGTTATTTAGCACTATGTCATATTCAGTACAATCTAGACAGCAAACAGACCTTTCAAAGAAGTTGTTAAGAATGTGTCAATGGAAATATAGAGGATAACATCATATGGATTCTGGGCCCTGCCCAAGCCAGCCATCTGCAGTAAGTGCTATATGCAGTAAACCACAGCTATCTGATCTGAGATCGCCAACCTTGCTCTCACTGAATACAAAATTAGCAAAAATTATAGAAATCTGTCTGAAATATATTTTCTTGCCTAAAGGTGGTAGTGATGATGATCACTGAGAATTTGAGTGCCCAGCTTGCCTCTGCTTCCCTTGCGTCATTAGGACTGCATTATTAGTAAAACTCAACTATGCAATATGCCATCCACTCCAATGAGCATAACCATTTGCTGACACACAATTCCTTTAGCAGATGAGTCATGAACCGCCAAAATCAAACTCCTCAGCAGTTTCCAAATAAGACAGTAAAATGCCATTTTTCTGCCCACTCACTGCAGCAATTACATGGAAAGCGGTCCCTGAAATGCAGACGGTCTGCTTGGATTCTAGAGGAGTCCAAGGCCATTGAACAGTATGTTACATGTTAGCGTTGTAATGAGGATTTTTTTTAAATACACTCCTGACAGTTTGTTAGGTACACCACCCCATTTACGAAAATGGATCTCTCCTACAGAGAGTCAGTCACGTGGCCGTGGCTTGCTATATAAAGCAGGCAGACGGGCATCAAGGCATGCAGTTACTGTGCTACTCAATGTTAGAATCGGCAAAACGAGTGACCTAAGCAACTTTAAATGTGGTATGATCGTCGGAGCCAGGCTCGCCAGATCCAGTATCTCAGAAACAGCCACCCTCCTGGGCTTTTCACACACAAGAGTGTCTCGGGCTTACAGAGAATGGTGCGACACAGAAAAAACATCCAGTCAACGGCAGCTAACAGGCGGGCCACAAACAGACAAATAATGCCGCCGTACATCAGTGGTGTACAGAACAGCATCTCAGAACACACACTCAGAACTCGTTGATCCTTGCCATGAATGGGCTATTGCAGCTGGCAACCACACCAGTTTCCACTCCTATCAGTTAGAAGAAGCGGCTCCAATGGGCAAGTGATCACCAACACTGGACAATTGAGGAGTGGAAAAACATCACCTGGAATATGACAGCAAGTTCAGTTAACTTGAGTTGCCTGCGTAGTCCCCAGACCTCAACCCAATAAAGCATTTTTGGGATGAGATGGAATGGGCTGTTCGCAGCTTGAATGTACAGCTGTCCAATCTACAACAACTGTGTGATGCCATCGCGTTTACCATGGACCAACATCCCTGTGGAACGTTTCCGACACTTTGTAGAGTCCCCCGAATAATTAAAGGCTGTTTTGGATGCAGAGAGGGATCCGACCCGGTGTGTGTGAACTGTCCGGTGAGTGTATATGGTACATGTATACCAACTTGAGACTTTCTGATAAATCCTGACATTCTAGATTGATAGGACGAAATATACAGTACCAGTCAAAAGTTTGGAGACACTACTACATTTTTCTTTGCTTGACTATTTTCTACATTGCAGAATAAGACAAAACTATGGAATAACATATATGGAATCATGTAGAAACCAAAAAAGTGTTAAACAAATCTAAATATATTTTATATTTGAGATTCTTCAAAGTAACCACCCTTTCCTTGATGACAGCTTTGCACACTCTTGGCATTCTCTCAACCAGCTTCACCTGGAATGCTTTTCAAACAGTCTTGAAGGAGTTCCCACATATGCTGTTGGCTGCTTTTTGTTCACTCTGCAGTCCAACTCATCCCAAACCATCTCAATTGGTTTGAGGTTGGGTAATTGTGAAGGCCAGGTCATATGATGCAGCACCCCATCACTCTCCTTCTTGGTCAAATAGCCCTTACACAGCCTGGACGTGTGTTTTGGGTCCTTGTCCTGTTGAAAACCAAATTAAAGTCCCTCTAAGCCCAAACCAGATTGGATGGCGTATCGCTGCAGAATACTGTGGTAGCCATGCTGGTTAAGTGTGCCTTGAATTCTAAATAAATCAAGGACAGTGTCACCAGCAAAGCACCCCCACACATCACACCTCCTCCATGCTTCACGGTGGGAATGACACATGCGGAGATCATTCACCTACTCCGCGTCACACAAAGACCAAAAGTATCAAAGGACCAAAGGAGAGATTTCCACCGGTCTAACTGTCCATTGCTCATGTTTCTTGGCCCAAGCAAGTCTCTTTTTCTTATTGGTGTAATTCAGTCATGGTTTCTTTGTAGCAATTCAACCATAAAGGCCTGATTCATGCAAAGCTCTCATCAAGGCAAAGGGTGGCTACTTTGAAGAATCTCAAATATAAATGTTGAACACTTTTTTGGTTAATACATGATATGTGTTATTTCATAGTTTTGATGTCTTCACTATTAATCTACAATGTAGAACATAGTAAAAATAAAGAAAAACCCTAGAATGAGTAGGTGTGTCCAAACTTTTGATTGGCACAGTACATTCCCTGTTTTTAAATGGTTATACTGAATGTAACATTTTTGTTTGATTTGATGGAAGTAAGTCAGTAAATAAGTATTTTGGCATTGTGCACTTTACTTTAAAGTTGTATTTTATTTAATTGGGCAGGTGATTTTGAGTGAGCACATGCCAACAACTAGAGAGGATTAAGATAGCATAGATTTGGTGGTAAAGCTTGCTGATGATAATGCTTGAGAGTGTTCCCAGCAGAGTATGTGAGCGGAGCTGGAGCAGTGTAGGGAGCGGAGCATGGGGTGAGTTTCCCAAAGGCTGGAAGGTGGCCTTCTCGCCCGCTCAAATTTCACTCCAGCAGTGCTCCAGTAGCGCTCACTTCACAAGTTCAGGGCATGCCCGGGCGAGCATGCATTTGCAGACTACTTGTGTGCTGCTATAGCCCATTGCTTTAGATACTGTCATCTAGTATGCTAAATATTTTCTTAATGTCACACCTGCTCCCGCTCTTCCCCCCTTGCACTCTCGCCTGAGGGCGCCAGGCTCCCCAGCGTTGGGCACTCCTGCCATCATCATTACGCACTCCTGCCATCATCATTACGCACACCTGCCTTCCCCCCCGTCACGCGCATCAGCGATTATCGGACTCACCTGTCATTTCCTTCCCTATATCTGTCTGGTTCCCCGCTCTGTTCCCTGCTTCTGTTGTCGTTTGTTGTTAGTTCACCCGTGTGCTGACACTGTTCCTGTCTTGTTCCCTGTCTGTTCCATATTAAATGCTGACTCCCCATACCTGCTTCTCTACTCCAGCGTCGGTCCTTACAAATAAAGAAACGGATAAAAAACACAAGTGAAAAAGGGGTTACCTACAAAGATGAGGATGGAAGAGAGGGAGTGCAGTGATGTAGTGTCCACAACTAAAGAATCATTGTGGAATCTGAAAAGACAGGTATCATGAAAACATGATGGTGTACTTACTACGTGCACATGCTAACAGAAAGGAATGAGGTGGGTAGATAGCTAAGTGTGTCATTGTAGCAAAGTGTTTATAAACTAAACTTCAGTTGTCTTAAAAGTTTAGTTCATTTTCACTCTATTACTGTAGTCCATCTATACAAAAGGCTATCATTGATTTTGGCCCAATAGGCAGAGCATATTAACTCTTGCAAGAAGCTTTCCATTTTGACAGTGTTATTTTACCAAGGCAGCAGCTACTCTTCCTGGGGTCTGGCAAAATTATGGCAGTTATACAATTTTAAAAACATTACAATTACATAACAGAATTCACAACACACTTAGTGTGTGCCCTCAGGCCCATACTCCACTACCACACATCTACAATGCAAAGTCCATGTGTACATTGAGTATGTTATTATGTGTGTGTATGCACGTGTCTGTGCCTATGTTTGTGTTACTTCACAGTCCCCGCTGTTCCATAAGGTGTATTTTTACCTGCTTTTTAAATCTGATTCTACTGCTTGCATCAGTGACCTGATGTGGAATAGAGTTCCATGTAGTCATAGCTCTATGTAGTACTGTGCGCCTCCCATCGTCTGTTATGGGCTTGGGGACTGTGAAGAGACCTCTGGTGGCATGTCTTGTGGGGTATGCGTGGGTGTCCGAGTATTTTAAACAGACAGCTCGGTACCTTCAGCTTGTCAACACTTCTTACAAAAACAAGTAATGAGGAATTCAATCTCTCTTCCACTTTGAGCCAGGAGAGATTGACATGCATGTCATTAATGTTAGCTCTCTGTGTACTTTTAAGGGCCAGCCATGCTGCCATGTTCTGAGCCAACTGCAAAAGTCCCTCTGTGGCACCTGACCACACAACTGAACAGTAGTCCAGGTGCGACAAAACCAGGGCTTGTAGGACCTGCCTTGTTGATAGTGTTGTTAAGAAGGCAGAGTAGTGCTTTATTATGGGCAGAATTCTCCCCATCTTAGCTTCTGTTGTATCAATATGTTTTGACCATGACTGTTTACAATCCAGGGTTACTCCAAGCAGTTTAGTCACATCAACTTGTTCAATTTCCACATTAATCATTACGAGATGTAGTTGAGGTTTAGGGTTTAGTAAATGATTTGTCCCAAATACAATGCTTTAAGTTTTTTTCCCAATATTTAGAACTTACTTATTCCTTGCAACCCATTCAGAAACTAACTGCAGGTCTTTGTTAAATGTTGCAGACATTTCAGTCGCTGTAGTAGCTGACGTGTATAGTGTTGAGTCATCCGCATAACATAGACACACTGGCCTTACTGAAAGCCAGTGGCATGTCATTAGTAAAGATTGAAACAAGCAAGGGGCCAAAACAGCTATCCTGGGGAATTCCTGCTTCTACCTGGATTATGTTTGAGAGGCTTCCATTAAAGAACACCCTCTGTGTTCTGTTAGACAAGTAACTCTTGTAACTCCACATTATAGCAGGGGGTGTAAAGCCAAAACACATACGTTTTTCCAGCAGCAGACTATGATCGATAATGTCAAAAGCTGCACTGAAGTCTAACAAGACAGCCCCCACAATACTTTTATCATCAATTTCTCTCAGCCAATCATCAGTAATTTGTGTAAGCGCCGTGCTTGTTGAGTGTTCTTCCCTATATGAAAGTTTGTTGTCAATTTGTTTTTACTGCAAAACATTTTCCAGAAGATTACTAAGGGTTGGTAAAAAGCTGATTGGTCGCTATTTGAGCCAGTAAAGGGGGCTTTACTATTCTTGGGTAGTGGAATGACTTTAGCTTCCCTCCAGGCCTGAGGGAACACACTTTCTAGTAGGCTTAAATTGAAGATGTGGCAATATCGTCCGATATTATACTCAGTCATTTTCCATCCAGATTGTAAGACCCCGGTGGCTTGTCATTGTTGATAGACAACAATACTTTTTTTACCTCTTTCACACTGACTTTATGGAATTCAATAGTACAATTCTTGTCTTTTATAATTTGGTCAGATATACTTGAATGTGTAGTGTCAGCGTTTGTTGATGGCATGTCATCCCTAAGTTTGTTTATCTTGCCAATGAAAAATAAATTAAAGTAGTTTGCAATATCAGTGGGTTTTGTGATAAATGAGTCATCTGATTCAATGAATGGAGCCGAGTTGACTTTTTATTCCAAAAATGTAATTTAAGGTGTTCCAAACTTTTTACAATTTATCTTTGTTTCATAGTATAGTTTCTTTAAAATTGTATTAAGCTTAGTCACACGATTTCTTAATTTGCAGTACGTTTGTGTCACGCCCTGGCCATAAAGAGGCTAAAATTCTCTATTTTGGTTAGGCCAAGGTGTGACTAGGGTGGGCATTCTTTTTTCTATGTTTTTGTATTTCTTCGGTTCTCAATCAGGGATAGCTGTCTATCGTTGTCTCTGATTGGGAACCATACTTAGGTAGCTCTTGCCCACATGGGTTTTATGGGTAGTTGTTTTCTGCATTGTTAGTTTCCTTACAGAAGTGTTTGTTTTCCTCTTTGTGATTTTTTGTTCTAGTGTTCTGATTTTAATAAAATATCATGAACACATCTCACGCTGCGCTTTGGTCCAGTCATTCACAGGAAGAGGATCGTTACAGTTTGCCAATCAGTTGGGCTGCCAGACTTATTTGCCATACCTTTTGCCTCATCCCTCTCAACCATACAATTGTTCAATTTCTCAATTAATCCAAGGGGATTTAATAGTTTTTACAATCATTTTCTTAGTGGGTGCATGCTTATTAGTAACTGGAATAAGCAATTTCATAAATGTGTCAAGTGCAGTGTCTGGTTGTTCCTCATTACACTCCACAGACCAGCAAATATTCTTTACATCATCAATATATGAATCACTTGTCACACCCTGATCTGTTTCACCTGTTATTGTCTCCACCTCCTCCAGGTGTTGCTTGTTTTCCCCAGTGTATTTATCCCTGTGTTTCCTGTCTCTTTGTGCCAGTTCATCTTGTAAGTTAAGTCAACTAGCGTTTTTTCCCGTACTCCTGCCTTTGCTATTCTCCTTTTTCTAGTCATCCCAGTTTTGACCCTTGCCTGTTCTGGTCTCTGTACCCGCCTGCCTGACCATTCTGCCTTCCTTGACCTCAAGCCTGTCTGCCACTCTGCACCTCCTGGACTCTGAACTGGTTTTGACCTTTTGCCTGTCCATAACCATTCTCTTGCGTACTCCTTTTTGGATTATTAAACATCTTAAACTCCAACCATCTGCCTCTCGCCTTGTGTCATGATATCACCACAAATCTTCTTATACATGATATTAGGCCCTGTGATAACGTGCGTCTCGGTGAGAGGTGTAGGAGTCAGGCGCAGGAGAGCAGGGATGTCTGGGAAGCGTGTTTACTAATATAGTCCACCAATACAAAAATGGCACAGATGAAAATCCAAAAACTACGCTCTGGAACACTCAGAAACACGGAGGAACAAACACCATTCCGAACCTTTACATACACGTGCGTAATAGTGAAAACAACAAACATCAAATACAATCGAGCGCAATACACACAAGTCTAATCCCGCACGAACTAAGGCAGGCAACAGGTACCCTATATACACACAGGAATAAATGCAAATGAAACCAGGTGTGAAAAGAATCACAGACAAAACAAACAGAAAAGGAAAAAGGGATCGGTGGCGGCTTGTAAACCGGGCGACGCCGACCGCCAAGCGCTGCAGGAACAGAGAGATGAGTTACCTTTAGTAGAAGTCGTGACAGGCTCAGCCTTTGGAACTTTGGTTTTCCTATATATGGCTATTCGATTGTATCACTACATCGTTTGGATGTGGATACTGCTTTAAAGCAAATTTCTGCAGCATTAGTAAAGATGTGGTCAATAGATGATGATTTAATTCCTGGGCTGTTTGTAAATACCCGGGTAGGTTACTGACAACCTTAACCAGGTTGCAGGCACTGGTTACATTTTTAAAGTTTTTTCTTGAGTGGGCAGCTTGATGAGAGCCAGTCAATATTTAAAATCACCCAGAAAATATACTTCTCGGTTGATATCACATACAGTATAGCCCTGCTTATATGGGTTTGAGGCCTTTTTCTTATGCTCCGAGTCAAAGATTCTGAAATGTGCTGGAAAATAAAGCTGCTCAATGAACGAAAGTAATCGTTTTTTAATGAGACAGGCATGCGATTTAAACAAATGTAATAGAATTTGAATGAATATTCTTCAAATATGTTTTCAAATTCATTGCTCACCTCACCATGGATTATTGCGTCTCCGATACTGTGGGGGAGGTGGATTTCTAATCGCTCTGTCACACTTCATTTAGCCTATTAATTAACAACTACTTTCTATACTGGACTGGAAACCAAATGAAGCATTTACGTTGGTTCATTTAGGGGTTTGTGCATGCTATCTACAGCCCTCAGTCATGCGAAGGAAGAAAACTGCTCGATAGCTATTTATATTATTTCTCCCAACCAAATAAATAATTATGTCAATTATCCATTCAATGAACCAAGAAAATCCTAAATACACTTTTAGATGAATCATAATGGTTTCCCAGTACAACATGACAGTTTCAATACACATTGATATAATATTAATGTATATATTTGTGTATACAGGGCTCATCTGTAATAAAGGTTAAATAAATAAAATATATTCGCCTGACCATTGTTGTGGAAAAACGGTTGAGGACTGAGATGGGAATGTAGAATACATCTAGGTGTGCAGACCAGCAATTCACAAGACAAGAGCTCACCGTGCATTTCCTAAACAATATTGTTGTACATCCACAGGCTTTGGGGTACTTGAAGGAATGTGGAAAAATGCAACATTTAGATTAGGCAGAATGTGTGGACTGACTAACTAATTTAATAATCCAGCTACAGTGGCAAGAAAAAGTATATGAACCATTTGGAAATACCTGGATTTCTGCATAAATTGGTCATACAATTTGATCTTCATCTAGGTCACAACAATAGACAAACACAGTCTGCTTAAACTAATAACACACAAACAATTATACGTTTTGAAAACTTCAGACGTGCAGCAATGTTTTTTTTGGACAGCAGTGGCTTCTTCTGTGGTGTCCTCCCATGAACACCATTCTTGTTTAGTGTTTTACTTATCGTAGACTCGTCAACAGAGATGTTAGCATGTTCCAGAGATTTCTGTAAGTCTTTAGATGACACTCTAGGATTCTTCTTAACCTCATTGAGCATTCTGTGCTGTGCTCTTGCAGTCATCTTTGCAGGACGGCCACTCCTACAGTAGCAACGGTGCTGAACTTTCTCCATTTATAGACAATTTGTCTTACAGTGGACTGATGAACATCAAGGCGTTTAGAGATACTTTTGTAACCCTTTCCAGCTTTATGCAAGTAAACAATTCTTAATCTTAGGTCTTCTGAGATCTCTTTTGTTCGAGGCATGGCTCACATAAGGCAATGTTTCTTTGTGAGTGTTTTTATAGGGCTACTAGGCAGCTCTAACCAACATCTCCAATCTGGTCTCATTGATTGGACTCCAGGTTAGCTGACTCCTGACTCCAATTAGCTTTTGGAGAAGTCATTAGCCTAGGGGTTCACATACTTTTTCCAACCTACACTGTGAATGTTTAAATGATGTATTCAATATAGACAACAAAAATAAAATAATTAGTGTGTTATTAGTTTAAGCACACTATGTTTGTCTATTGTTGTGACTTATATGAAGATCAGATCAAATTTGATGAGCAATTTATGCAGAAATCCGGGTAATTTCAAAAGGGTTCACAAACTTTTTTTTGCCACTGTATATTCAAGATAATTATGATTTTAGCATTTAATGACCAAAAAAGTTCAAAATAGAGTCTCTTCTTTCTTCTTTGGCCAATAGAATACCTCCCTAAGAGACATCATATTACAGTGGCTTGCGAAAGAATAAACCCCCCTTGATATTTTTCCTATTTTGTTGCCTTACAACTTGGAATTAAAATAGATTTGTTGGGGGATTGTATAAATTCATTTACACAACATGCCTACCACTTTGAAGATGCAAGAAATAAGACAAAAAAAATGAACTTGAGCGTACATAACTATTCACCCCCCAAAGTCAATACTTTGTAGAGCCACCTTTTGCAGCATCTACAGCTGCAAGTCTCTTGGGCTATGTCTCTATAAGTTTGGAACATCTAGCCACAGGGATTTTTGCCTATTCTTCAAGGCAAAACTGCTCCAGCTCCTTCAAGTTAGATGGGTTCCGCTGATGTACAGCGATCTTTAAGTCATACCACAGATTCTCAATTGGATTGAGGTCTGGGCTTTGACTAGACCATTCCAAGACATTTAAAAGTTTCCCCTTAAAGCACTCAAGTGTTGCTTTAGCAGTATATGCTTAGGGTCATTGTCCTGCTGGAAGGTGAACCTCCTTACCAGTCTCAAATCTCTGGAAGACTGAAACAGGTTTTCCTCAAGAATTTCCCTGTATTTAGCGCCATCCAACATTCCTTCAATTCTAACAAATTTTCTAGTCCCTGCCGATGAATAACATCACCACAACATGATGCTAACACCACCATGCTTCACTGTGGGGAGGGTATTCTCAGGGTGATGAGAGGTGTTGGGTTTGTGCCAGATATAGTGTTTTCCTTGATGGCCAAAAAGCTCAATTTTAGTTTAAACTGACCAGATTACCTTCTTCCATATGTTTGGGGAGTCTCCCACATGCCCTTTGGTGAACACCAAACCTGTTTGCATATTTCTTTCTTTATGCAATGTTTTTTTTTCTGGCCACTCTTCCGTAAAGCCCAGCTCTGTGGAGTGTACGGCTTAAAGTGGTCCTATGGACAGATACTCCAATCTCTGCTGTGGAGCTTTGCAACTCCTTCAGGGTTATCTTCAGTCTCTTTGTTGCTTCTCTGATTAATGCTCTCCTTGCCTGGTCCGTGGGTTTTGGTGGATGGCCCTCAGTTGGCAGGTTTGTTGTGGTGCCTTATTCTTTCCATTGTTTAATCATGGATTTAATGGTGCTCCGTGGGATGTTCAAAGTTTCAGATTTTTTTTAATAACCCAACCCTGATCTGTACTTCTCCACAACTTTGTCCCTGACCTGTTTGGAGAGCTCCTTGGACTTTATGGTACAGCTTGCTTGGTGGTACCCCTTGCTTAGTGGTGTTGCAGACTCTGGGGCCTTTCAGAACAGGTGTATATATACTGAGATCATGTGGCAGATCATATGACATTTAGATTGCAAACAGGTGGACTTTATTTAACTGATTATGTGACTTCTGAAGGTAATTGGTTGCACCAGATCTTATTTAGGGGCTTCATAGCAAAGGGGGTGAATACACTTTTCAGTTTTATATTTTTTTAGAATTTTTTGAAACAAGTTATTTTTTCACTTCACCAATTTGGACAATTTTGTGTATGTCCATGACATGAAATCCAATTAAAAATCGATTCAAATTACAGGTTGTAATGCAACATAATAGGAAGAACGCCAAGAGGAATACTTTTGCAAGGCACTGTATTTCACATGCCATCATGTATCAGTGCTACAGAATCCCAGCATCCATTGCCAAAGCCAAAAAAGCTAACTTGACAAGTGTGTGGTCAGGTCTAAGCCAACATTAGTACAATGTATGCCGGCTATGGTAAGAGGACTCTGGCAGAAGAAAACCCTGTCGAATGTTTCTCCAAACATGACTGAGCAATGCAGCCAATCTCAGAGATATTGTAATCAAATCAAATGACATTTTATTTGTCACATGCTCCGAATAGAACAGATGTAAAATGCTTACTTACAAGCCCTTAACCAACAATTTAATTCAAGAAATAGAGTTAAGAAAATATTTACCAAATAAAAGAAAGTAAAATATTTTATCAAAAGTAATGTAGCAATACTGAGGCTATATACAGGGGGTACCGGTACCGAGTCAATGTGCGGGGGGTCAATGTGCGGTTGGTCGAGGTCATTTCTACATGAAAGCAGGGGTAAAGTGACTATGCATTGACAATAAAAAGCGAGTAGCAGCAGTGTAAAAACAAATAGTCCTGAGCTACAGTAGCCCTGGCAGCAGCAGGGAAGAGAGACCCCTCCATCTCCATTCCTTTTTCATCATCAGACATTTCTATTTTCTATTCCAGGAGGGCCTCCTCAGTGACAAAGCTGGGAATCAATGGACAGGGGCTTCCTTTCTCTCTGTAAATGCCAAATCACCGCGGCTGAGCCAGAGAGGCTATTGTGTATTGAGTGGGCAGGCACTATTTACAGTCAGACTGAGACAAGACGAAATGTGGAGATGGAGAATACAGAAGGCTCTTACGAGGCTGGGGGACAATTATTCAAAGGCTTGTCAAAACAACTAACCGCTACATGCAACAAATGTGTTTACTCATATGCCGTATGAGTTGCATTACGGTCTAAGTTATTACACCCCTGCATTTCTCCCTGTCCTTTGTTTTCCAAACCATTGATCCCCACTGTGAAATATATCCAAAGACACAGCCAATTCCACTGAAAGGTAAGATACTATCAGGGTTTTGTTATTTGAAATCTTGACTGTTTTGAACACAGACTCATCTCTGGTGGCTCTAATGATTTAGGCATGCTCTTTGTTTTGCTTACATATGGATGCACTTGGATAAACTCCCGAGGCTCAGAAAATAAGCCAATCTACTGCTTCAAGCCCTATGACTTGTTTGATTAGATCTTCGCTAAATAAACAACCTTATCCATCAGTAAGAGGTGTAAAAAGAAATTCTGCATGTCTGTCTACAAATAACTCCCGCTTAACAAACAATGTATTGTTTCTAAGACAATGAGAGAAGTGAAGCAACACAGAGATAGTAGAAAACAACTCGCCCTGAGTTTATATTGAACAAAGAAAGAACAAGGACATGCCATACGTGTTAGAAAAAGATCAGAACAAAAGCAGAGGAACTTTTCAAAAGGTTTAGCATTGGTCAACCTTGAGAGGCTGACAGGGATACTTCAGGATATTGGCAATGACTAGTGGATACCATTTTTATGTCTCTGCGTGCAGTTTGAAGGAAGTTTCTAACTAGCGTTAGCACAAAGACTGGGAGTCTATGGTAACTCCTAGCATGCTAGTAGATACCATAGATTTCCAGTCAATGCGCTAATGCTAGTTACCGTTGGCTCGCAAAACTAGATACCTCTAACTTCCTTCATACTGGATGCAGAGACATAACATGATATCTGTGAGTTTCTGACTTTTGGGAAGCAGATAAAGGGCTTCATTGCCAAAATCGCAAAGTATCCCTTTAATGAAAAAAATAGACGTGATTCACCTTACATACCCCTGGAGAGTAGTTGTAAAGCATATGTCAAACTCATTCCACGGAAGGCCTTGTGTCTGCAGGTTTTTGTTCCACCCTTGTACTTGATTGATTAATTAAGATCACTAATTAGTAAGGAACTCCCCCCACATGGTTGTCTTGGTCTGAATTGAAAGGAAAAAACAAAAAACCTGCCGACACTCGATCCTCCGTGGAATGAGTTTGACACCCCTGTTGTGAAGCATTTATAGATTTAAACAAGATTAAGCAATATCTTTAAGACTCAAATAGCTATTAAAGACTAATATTAGCTCTGAATTGAGATATTCATATGGACACAGATACTAGACAGCATATCTACAGTTTATTAGGTACACCCATCTAGTACCGGGTCGGACCCCCCTTCGCCTCCAGAACAGCCTGAATTCTTAGGGCAAGGTGTGGCATTCAAAAGTTGCTCAGTTGGTATCAAGGGATGGGGCCATGGACTCATGCTGCTTACTCCAATTCCTGATTCTGCCATCAGCATGATGTAAAAGGAACCACGATTCGTCAGACCAGGCAGACCCGCCTGTTAGCTTGCACGATTCTTGCCGTTCTCCTTCAATCTCTCTCATGAACAAGCTGTTTTTGCCCACAGGACTGGCTCTGACTGGATGTTTTTGTTTATTGCACCATTCTCTGTAAACCCTAGATGCCGGACGTTTCTAAAATAGTGGAACCGGTGCGCCTGGCTGCTTAGGTCACTTGATTTTCCCATTCTAACATTCAATCGAACAGTAACTGGATGCCTGTCTACCTGCTTTATATAGGAAGCTACAGCCACATGACCTACTGTCCATAGGAGCGAATCATTTTTGAGAACATGGTGGTGTACCTAATAAACTGACCACTTAGTGTATAACAGATACAACATCAGGGTAAATCTATAAGTTCATGATGCCTGGTAGTTTGGATAAATAAATAAAAAATATTAAATTGTGATTCACATTTTCAAACAGTCCATTTAGATTTTCCAACGGGGCTATACATTTGGGTGATGTTTTTTTCTCGCCTGAGTAGCTTCGTTTCACTGCCAAAAATAAAATTAAACCAGTTAGTGTTCAGCGAAATAACAACACAAAGTCAAATACAGGCAGGATATGTTCTGAAACTATTACTGCTTTGCATACAAGCCAGTGAATTCTATGCGTTACAGCTGGATGAGTCACACGACAAGGCGGGCCTGGTACAGCTCCTGGTATATGTCCGTTACGTTTATAGGGGTCAATTAAGGAAGACATCGACCTCCATCAGCTTTGCAGTATTTTGTTTTTTTATGTAGTATTTCTTACATTGTTAGCCCAGTAAATCTTAAGTGTTATTACATACAGCCGGGAAGGGTTATTGGATATCAGAGAGACGTCAACTTACCAGCACTACGACCAGGAATTTTACAAGCATTTCGCTACACTCACAATAAAATCTGCGAACCATGTGACCAATAAAATGTTGATTTCATTTTAAATGGACTTTGGTGGTCAAGATGTGTTGGTATCTGTACTGATGGCGCAAAAGCCATGGCAGGGAGACATAGTGGAGTGGTAACGCGCATGCAAGCAGTTGCTCCCGATGCCAATTGGGTACACTGCAGCATCCACCGAGAGGCTCTTGCTGCCAAGGGAATACCTGACAGCTTGAATGATGTTTTGGACACTACAGTGAAAATAGTTAACTTTGTTAAAGCAACGCGCCTGAACTCTCTTGTATTTTCTGCATTATGCAACAATATTTTACAATATTTCATCCAATGGACTCCCATTCAGAGCGACACACAGAAGCATCCAGGGTCAATGCCCTGCTCAAGTGCACGTTGACAGATCTCCCACCAGGCCAAAAGATGTGAACCCAAAAGCTCCAAGATCCCCCCCACAGTTCGCCAACAGCTAACCTGTCTGCCTGTGATCATGGTTGCCCTGACATTACTATCTACATTGACGCCCTCTGAGCATTGGGAGATTAATGACCACATTATTGGCATTCATTTTGACACTACTCTCTATAAACAATTTTGACATTTAGTGGCGCACAAGACCCTGTGAATCCCTAAAATTTCGCAATAAAGATTATAGGACACACTCCACAAATTAACGAATAGGATAATCTGGGGCAAACTCTGCAATTGTAGTGAAAAATACAACTGCCAGTTTGACAGGATTTCAAAAGGAATCATCACCTGCGCTGGTAAAGCTGTTCTTCTGTGTGTTTCCTGACTGACTGGGGTCATGGGACCAAAGATGACATGGCTTACATGGCTGCTCAACTAGAAATTAGGCCCGCTCAGTCACCCATGGAGCCCGAGTTTGGCAGCGCACATGTTTGTACTTACCTGTGAGTTGCTGAGCAAGACAGCATTCCCCCAGGATGTGTTCATCAGGGAGCCTGGGAAGTGTGTAGTTCATGATTTGGACAAAAGGCAAGGGGACAGAGCCCTTACATAAAGCTTTGTGGCCCAGAACAGAGAACACAGAGAGATCAGGAATATTTAATAACGTTGTACAATTTTCTGGTTTAATAATTATTGATTACACACTCCCATAGCCTGGACGGCTGGCTAAAAGGGTTGACTTGTATTTCACAAGATTAAATTAAAAGGCTCACACAAAAGGAAGCCGCCTCATCCAGAACTCGGGAAAATTGAGGCAGTCAAGGAAACATGGAGCCAAACAAATCTGTTATGTTAATGTGAATCTGTCGCTGATGTCCCAACAGTGAAAGGCTTTTGCAGATGTGTTGACACCACAATCAGTTGGGCAATTAAAGACTAAATTATTGCTGATTTATGCATGCATGTTTGGGGACCCTATTAAAAGTGTTGGTGAATAAATTATTCGCAACTTCACCAATGCTATTAAAAGCTGGCTCATTTATTGCAGGCAGGCGAGGTTGGTCAACAGTCCTGGATGTTGGGTTGACCAACACACTAGCCTACAGAATGTTTTATTCTCTTATTCATTTGCCATGCTACTCTACATTGCCGTGGACTAACCATACACATTTTTACAGAAAGCATGAATAAACCTTATTTTCTTGGCATCAGCCCCATTGCCTGGAAATATGTCTCCCAAAGTATTTGTGTTCATATACGACATGAAATGTGTGTTGCCAACAGACAGATGCACTATTTTTACTGGCTTTATTACAACCATTCAGTCCGCTGCTGTATATCCTTATGTAATTACTGCACTTTAACGTTCATTTTCTATTGAAAGTGGTCGTCTCCTGAACAACTGTTATTTTGTCATGGTTTTGCCAGGCAGACCTGACGCTGGAACTTCAACTCATCTACCCCAAGGAGATTAGCACGGCCCATTCTAGGACTATTGTAATCGGTTTGCCATACAGGCTCTTTATCATGCCGTAGGAGAGTATTAACACCTGTGCAGTGTAGTCTGGGCCTCAGCCCCTGTACCAGCCCAGCTCCACTTTAATTCACGCCTCATGGGGGGAAACTAATGAAGAGGGAGAAAATGCAAAAGAAAGGCTGCACACTGTTAAGGCAAGCTGACCGGTTCAGGTGAATTCATCAACCCACCACTATACTGGACACAGAACTGCTAGTGCGGAGCGTTGTTGTGCCGATTTGAACTCCTCACATGCACTTTGTAATTATCTTAGTAGAGAGCCTTGACAGCAGGTTAGGTTGGGAATAAATTATAGTGTTTCCTGCGTCATTATTATAACTATTTTATAGTTATATCGTTATTATAACTATTGAAAGTTGGAGCAGTAGTTAGTAGCAAGATTTTGTTATAAAAAAAATCAGGTAAATTCATTATATACTTTCTGTACAAAACATTAACCTCTACGGGATGGGTGTCCCTAAACCGCGCTAATGTGACTAAAATGTTCTTCCCACAGTTGTGTCAAGTTGGCTGGAGGGTGGACCCAACCCACCACTAGGGTGGAAGCTAGTATTCAGAATCAAGTCCCCTGAATGGGAGGGGTAAGCAATATATATTTTTGGAATAGCCTGAAATGTTGCCTGTATATATGTATATATATATATGTGTATATATATATGTGTTTTTTAAATTAACCCCTTATTGTCTGAGAACACACTCTCATTTACAGCAATGACCTGGAGAATAGTTACAGCGGATGAATGAGCCAATTGGAAGCTGGGGATGATTAGGTAACCATGACAGTATGAGGACCAGATTGGGAATTTATCCAGGACACCAGGGTTAACACCCCTACTCTAACAATAAGCACCATGGGATCTTCAGTGACCACAGAGAGTCAGAACACCCATTTGACTTCCTATTTGAAAGTCAGCACCATACACAGGGCAAATGTCCCCAATCACTGCCCTGGGGCACTGAGATATTTTTTTAGACTAGAGGACAGAATGCCTCCTACTGGCCATCCAACACCAGTTGCATCATCTGGTCTCCCATCTAGGGACCAACCAGGACCAACCCTGCTGAGCATCATAGTCACCCCCTTTGCTATGAAGTCCCTAAATAAGGTCTGGTGCAACCAATTACCTTCAGAAGTCACATAATCAGTTAAATAAAGTCCACCTGTGTGCAATCTAAATGTCACACGATCTCAGTATATATATACACCTGTTCTGAAAGGCCCCAGAGTCTGCAACACCACTAAGCAAGAGGCACCACTAAGCAAGCGGCACCATGAATACCATGGAGCTCTCCAAACAGGTCATGGACACATTTGTGGAGAAGTACAGATCAGTGTTGGGTTATAAAAAAATCGGAAACTTCAAAATCCCACGAAGCACCATTAAATCCATTATAAAACGATGGAAAGAATATGGGACCACAACAAACCTGCCAAGAGAGCGCCGCCCACCAAAACTCACAGACCAAGCAAGGAGGGCATTAATCAGAGAGGCAGGAAAGAGACCAAAGAAAACCCTGAAGAAGCTGCAAAGCTCCACAGCGGAGAATGAAGTATCTGTCCATAGGACCAATTTAAGCCGTACACTCCACAGCTTTACGGAAGAGTGGCCAGAAAGAAAAGACATTGCTTAAAGAAACAAATAAGCAAACACGTTTGATGTTCACCAAAAGTCATGTGGGAGACTCCCCAAACATATGAAGGAAGGTACTCTGGTCAGATGAGACTAAAACTGAGCTTTTTGGCCATCAATGAAAGCGCTACGTCTGGCGCAAACCCAATACCTCTCATCACCCCGGCAACACCCTCCCCACAGTGAAGCATGGTGGTGGCAGCATCATGGTGTGGGGATGTTTTTCATCGTCAGGGACTGGGAAACTGGTCAGAATTGAAGGAATGATGGATGGCGCTAAATACGGGGAAATTCTTGAGGGGAACCTGTTTCAGTCTTCCAGAGATTTGAGACTGGGACAGAGGTTCACCTTCTAGCAGGACAATGACCCTAAGCATACTGCTAAAGCAACACTCGAGTGGTTTAAGGGGAAAAAGCCCAGACCTCAATCCAATTGAGAATCTGTGGTATGCCATAAAAATTGCTGTACACCAGCGGAACCCATCCAACTTCAAGGAGCTGGAGCAGTTTTGCCTTGAAGAATGGGCAAAATCCCAGTGGCTAGATGTTCCAAGCTTATAAAGACATACCCCAGGAGACTTGCAGCTGTAATTGCTGCAAAAGGTGGCAAGTTTTGACTTGGGGGGCTGAATAGTTATGCAAGCTCAAGTTTCTTTTTTTTGGTCTTATTCCTTGTTTGCTTAAAAATGTATATATTGTGTAAATCAAATGACACAACCCCCCTGTAAGGCAACAAAATAGGAAAAATGCCAAGGGGGGTGAATACTTTCGCAAGCCACTGTATTAGTGAGTAAAATGTACATTTAAGTTATTAATCATATAGCAGCCTTGTATGTAGGCCTACAATACCATTTTGTCCTCAGAGGCATTCCTGTTAATGTCAACTTATCTTATCTGATCTCACCTCACAACGGCACTACAGATAGCAGTGCCGTTAGCAGTGCCTAATACACTTTAATTTGAGTGTATTAGGATCATCAATATGCTGCTGCGATGGACTAAAAGCAGACCA
Source organism: Oncorhynchus tshawytscha (assembly GCF_018296145.1). Classification (NCBI taxonomy): domain Eukaryota; kingdom Metazoa; phylum Chordata; class Actinopteri; order Salmoniformes; family Salmonidae; genus Oncorhynchus; species Oncorhynchus tshawytscha. The sequence goes on along the minus strand of NC_056442.1, from coordinate 24,853,474 downwards.
TGAGATGTATTAGCATAACCCTCGTCCCCTGCCTGGTAATTTATGTGCCTATGAAATTAGACAGCTCCAGCGCCAGGTTCTGAGTTAAATTTGTTATTGTTTATCTCTGCAGCTTATCTCAGATGATGGATGAATGCACGTCTTCATTATTTCCTTCAGGCTCACAATCAAGTTGTCCAGTTTTGTCAGGGCTTTTCTCCTGTACTCTGATTGTCCTTTGTAAGCGAACTTGTTGAAAGGAGAAAAGAAAGATGAGAAACCCTCCTGGTAATTAGCTAGCATAGAAAGGGTTCGAGGTGGATGGGGGAGAGATCATGTTTGTGGAGGACTCCCTTGGATGTGTGCATTTGAAAAAAAAAAAATGCTGATCATCTCCATGCATAGGATGAAACTTCCTTGCCAGTTGCCATACAAAGATTGTCTGGAGACAACAAAGATAAATGAACTCAGGGCTCTTTAACGACTTACTACTTTTCATTTCACTTCTTCTTTGTAATGACAACATGTTGGAAAAAAGCTTACATTTCATCCACAATGTTTTTAGGATTACACAAATTAATATCTCAAAGTATACCCAGGGACATTTGTTTATAATCCATCAGTGACAAAGACATAATTGGATTATAATGGTGGAATTTATTTGCATATCTTACTCAATTATTAATGTTTATATGTGATGACATGAAGTTAATCTTGGAAACAAATAATGTAAGCACTTTACAATCCAAAGACTGCGGTTTTATGTTCACTCTCATCTTACAAGTCATTCACACTTGCACAGCAAATCAATGAAATCTGTCTATGACTTTACCTTCAATAGAAGCAAGACACAGACAAGCAAATACCCTGGAAGAATATGACCTCACGTTTCTATTCTCTGCAATGAACAAAACAAGCTAAGCAAGACAAGCTGGCATGTGACAAACAGTGAACTGTCTTGGTAACAAATGTATCTGTGGATGAGGTCAGAGAACATGAGATTTATGATCCTTTGGATAGTTTACCGTGAGTTCTCGTAAACAAAATAAACAGCTAATATCTTCCGATGACAAGCATTCCCATAACACGATGCTGCCACCACAATACCCGAAAAAACAGAGGGTTTCACTCTGTTGTGCTGCACTGGATTTGACCCAACCCTGTCGTTTTTGATTTAGGCCAGAAATGTAACTTACAGTGCCTTCGGAAAGTATTCAGACCCCTTGACTTTTTCCATATTTCGTTACGTTACAGCAATATTCTAAAATTGATTAAATAAATGTTTTTCCTCAGTAATCAACACACAATACTCAATAATGACAAAGTGGAAACAAGTTTTTAAAAATGTATAAAAAAATAAAAAACAGAAATACCTTATTTACATAAGTATTCAGACCCTTTGCTAACATACTGAAAATTGAGCTCTGGTGCATCATATTTCCATTAAGCATCCTTGAGTTGTTTCTACAACTTCATTGGAGTCCACCTGTGGTAAATTAAATTGATTGGACATGATTTGGAAAGGCACACCTGTCTATATTAGGTCCCATAGTTGACAGTCAATGTCAGAGCAGAAACCAAACCAGAAGGTCGAAGGAATTGTCCATAGAGCTCCGAGACAGGATTGCATTGAGGCACAGATCTGGGGAAGGGTACCAAATATGTTCTGCATCATTGAAGGTCCCCAAGAACACAATGGCCTCCATTATTCTTAAATGGAAGAAGCTTGGAACCACCAAGACTCTTCCTACACCGCCCCCAGGTGGTGAGGGTAGGCAACAACATCTCCTCCCCGCTGATCCTCAACACTGGGGCCCCACAAGGGTGCGTTCTGAGCCCTCTCCTGTACTCCCTGTTCACCCACGACTGCGTGGCCACGCACGCCTCCAACTCAATCATCAAGTTTGCGGACGACACAACAGTGGTAGGCTTGATTACCAATAATGACGAGACGGCCTACAGGGAGGAGGTGAGGGCCCTCGGAGTGTGGTGTCAGGAAAATAACCTCACACTCAACGTCAACAAAACTAAGGAGATGATTGTGGACTTCAGGAAACATCAGAGGGAACACCCCCCTATCCACATCGATGGAACAGTAGTGGAGAGGGTAGCAAGTTTCAAGTTCCTCGGCATACACATCACAGACAAACTGAATTGGTCCACTCACACAGACAGCATCGTGAAGAAGGCGCAGCAGCGCCTCTTCAACCTCAGGAGGCTGAAGAAATTCGGCTTGTCACCAAAAGCACTCACAAACTTCTACAGATGCACAATCGAGAGCATCCTGGCGGGCTGTATCACCGCCTGGTACGGCAACTGCTCCGCCCTCAACCGTAAGGCTCTCCAGAGGGTAGTGAGGTCTGCACAACGCATCACCGGGGGCAAACTACCTGCCCTCCAGGACACCTACACCACCCGATGTTACAGGAAGGCCATAAAGATCATCAAGGACATCAACCACCCGAGCCACTGCCTGTTCACCCCGCTATCATCCAGAAGGCGAGGTCAGTACAGGTGCATCAAAGCTGGGACCGAGAGACTGAAAAACAGCTTCTATCTCAAGGCCATCAGACTGTTAAACAGCCACCACTAACATTGAGTGGCTGCTGCCAACACACTGACACTGACACTGACTCAACTCCAGCCACTTTAATAATGGGAATTGATGGGAAATTATGTAAATATATCACTAGCCACTTTAAACAATGCTACCTTATATAATGTTACTTACCTTACATTATTCATCTCATATGCATACGTATATACTGTACTCTATATCATCGACTGCATCCTTATGTAATACATGTATCACTAGCCACTTTAACTATGCCACTTTGTTTACATACTCATCTCATATGTATATACTGTACTCGATACCATCTACTGTATCTTGCCTATGCTGCTCTGTACCATCACTCATTCATATATCCTTATGTACATATTCTTTATCCCCTTACACTGTGTATAAGACAGTAGTTTTGGAATTGTTAGTTAGATTACTTGTTGGTTATTACTGCATTGTCGGAACTAGAAGCACAAACATTTCGCTACACTCGCATTAACATCTGCTAACCATGTGTATGTGACAAATACAATTTGATTTGATTTGATTTAGAGCTGGCCGCCCAGCCAATCCCGAACCCCGAGCAATCGGGGGAGAAGGGCCTTGGCCAGGGAGGTGACCAAGAACCTGATGTTCATTCTGACAGAGCTCTAGAGTTCCTCTGTGGAGATGTGAGAACCTTCCAGAAGGACAACCATCTCTGCAGCACTCCACCAATCAGGCCTTTATGGTAGAGTGGCCAGACGGAAGCCAAAGTGTTTGCCAAAACACTCTCAGACAATGAGACACAAGAATATCTGGTCTGATAAAACCAAGATTGAACTTTTTGGCCTGAATGCCACTTGTCACGTATGGAGAAAACCTGGTACCATCCTTACGGTGAAGCATGGTTGTGGCAGCATCATGCTGTAGGGATGTTTATCAGCGGCAGGGACTGGGAGACTAGTCAGGCAAAGATGAACGGCGCAAATTACAGAGAGATCCTTGATGAAAACCTGCTCCAGAGTGCTCAGGACCTCAGACTGGTTCAAAGGCTCCCCTTCCAACAGGACGACCCTAAGCACACAGCCAAGACAACGCAGGAGTGGCTGTGCAGCAACGCTCCCCATCCAACCTGACAGAGCTTGAGAGGATCTGCAGAGAGGAATGGGAGAAACTTCCCAAATACAGGTATACAAGCTTGTAGCATCATTCTCAAGAAGACTTGAGGCTGTAATCGCTACCAAATGTGATTTGCAAAAATGTCTAAAAAACTGTTTTTGCTTTGTCATTATGGGGTATTCGGTATAGATTGATGAGGGGGAAAAAAATATTTATTCTACTTTAGAATAAGGCAGTAACGTAAACAAAATGAGGAAAAAGTCAAGGGGTCTGAATACTTTCCGATTGCACTGTATATTCCAAGTTGTCTTGCAGTATTACTTAACAGCCTTGTTGCTAACATAATGGATCATTTGAAGTGGATGTTTTAAACACAGGCTTCTGTCTTATCACTGTCATACAGACCAGTAATATGGAGGGAATGCAATGTTGTTGATCCTTTTGAATGTTCAATTATTGAGGTGGCAGCATCACGTTATGGGTATGCTTGTCACCGACAGTGACTAGGGAGTTTGTTAGGATCAAAATACATATGTAAGGAGCAAAGCCCAAGCAAAGTGTTAGAGGAAAACCCACCTCAGTCATCTGAAAACCTAACCTTGTGATGAGGTTTTATTTTTCGGGGGACAATTACAAAATTTGCATGCAAAAGACACACCAGAATGGCTTTCCAAGAGGTGTTGAGGTGTTCCTGAGTGGTCTCGTTTCAGTCCTGACCTAAATATCTGTAAAATACCAGACGCAGACATTTGAATAATGGATAACTGAAAGGAGATGAAAGGTTCTTACTGGGAATTACTAACCAGTAATATTAGTAATAACATTACAAACACATAATGTGGTATCCATGAGGTATTAGGTTATGGCATCATATAGAATATATACAGTTTGTACCTCACAAGTCTGTATTACCATGACGGTGCATCAAATACATCTAATACACACTGCAATGAACTTCTGTTTTTACTTTGAGGTTATTCAAGCATATAGATATGCACAGAAATGGTTTGAATATACTGTACCAAAATTAAATAATCATGGGTGAAAACAATGTCATGCTGAAACATCTTCCTGAAAGGATTTGTGCTCCATGCTACATTTTGTATTTCTCCCACATCATCAGCAGATGGGCCAAAGCTGGACTTTAAATGAATTGAGTGGTCTAGTCTCAGTCCTGACCTAAATCTGCTTTAAAAGTCCAATAATGATCCCCAACGAAATTTACTGAGCCTGAGCAATTTTTACAAAAATGTTGCATAAGAGTTGTGCAAACTGCAAAGTTGGTAGAATGTTCATGAAAATGATGGCTGCCAAAGATGCTTGCACCTAGTATTTAGTCAGGGGAGTGAAGACTTATCCAATTATGATATTTCTATTTAATTCATTTGCCTTCATTTTAACAATTTTCTATGGTGTCCAGACTTTCTATAGGCAGTCTATCGGCAGTGAGATTCATGCTTTATCGAGATATAACAGGTAGTCACTGTATAATGTGCCAAGGAAAGCTTGGTTTTGAAGCATACAATGTGTTCTGTTACAGTTTGGCTCTGGCAAACTTTCTTTGACCAGCTGTTAGGGGCAATTGATTTGAGTTGAAGGCTGGGCTGAACCCTTGTTGGGGATGCCATCCACCCGCCGTCTTATGCAAGTCAACCTTTTCTAAAGGAATGTTAATGACAAAGTAATAGTAATTATGAAAAAAGGGGGGAGAAATAAGAAACAACACAAATCCTCAAATAGAAGACAACACTGTATTTTCAAAAATGTATTTGATTAAAAAACTAAGAACATTGTGATGATCCGCATTGCAAAGTGCTCATAATCAGAGCTCAACATTAAAAACAACATATTTAAAAACGAAAAGTTCATCTTATTGTTCTTTTTAAGATTCAATTATACAGTGGATAAAAAAATACTGCTGTGGTGCTGCAAGATTAACAAACACACATAATAACCTGGGTGATTAGAGCCCTGAATGCTGATTGGCTGACATATGTGGTATACCACGGGTATGACAAAACATTTATTTTTACTGCTCTAATTACATTGATAACCAGTTTATAATAGCAATAAGGCACCTCTTGGGTCAAATACCATATACCACACCCCCTCGTGCCTTATTGCTTAAGTATATCATAGGAGGTATAGAAATGTCATTGCCTAAATCACAATGGGCAAAAAGTACATGTTAATTATATCATTGCACTAGTCGGGGAGACAGTACTCTGATTACTATGCCAGTGAGAGAGAGCTACAGAAGCTAATCAAGTCTCCAAGGTCTCATAATCTCCTTGGATGCCCTTACAGTCGGTGCTAATCTAAAACAGTATATTCTGAACATCATACAAAAACACTGACTCCCCTATACTGCATGCCGATACCTAAATACCAGACGCACACAATTGAATAATGGATAAAAAGAAGATTAAGACTTATTACTGGTAATTACTTATCAGTAATACTAGTAATAACATTACAAACACATCATGTTGTATCCATGAGGTATTAAGTTATGGTATAACCGATATACAGTTTGTACCTTGCAAGTCTGTATTACCATGAGGGTGTATCAAATACATCTTATACACACTGCAATTAACTTCTGCTTACCTTGAGGTTATTCAAGCATCTGGAAATGTGCAAAATATACTGTACCTAAATGAAATAATCATGGGTTAAAACGATGCATGCTGAATCATCATCCTGTAGACCTGTAAGGATGTGTGGTCCATGCTAATTTTGTCATCAGGGGACATATTAAAGATAAACCAGTTGGAGCTTTGGAGTGAGGAGACGGACTCAAGCTGTACTTTAAATTAATTCACTATGCTAATTTAGGCCCTCTATTCCCAGAGACGAAGCCCGAGCGTAGGTGTTCTGTGGCAGGCAGGCTTAATGGCTTTGTCATTGCAGCTCAAATCGGAACATTATTTCCAGCATCACAAACTTCTGTGAAGTGCATCACCTGACCAAAGAAGACAGAGCAGCCACACAAAGACACTGTGTCAAGCACCATTATCCTTGCCCAACAATGTGCAGGCCTGTTAGTGAGAGGAGGGATTGTCTGTGTGTGGCATTCCTTTTTGGAGACATATCTCACTATCAAAACCCAGAACTACCTTCTGTTAGCCAGCTTGATGGGTATACAGCATCCATATTAGGAAGTCTTAGCCAGCTTGATGAGTATTTTTATTTTATTTTATTTTACCTTTATTTAACTAGGCAAGTCAGTTAAGAACAAATTCTTATTTACAATGACGGTCTAGGAACAGTGGGTTAACTGCCTGTTCAGGGGCAGAACGGCAGGTATACAGCATCCATATTAGGAAGTCTTAGCCAGCTTGGTGGGTATACAGCATCCATATTAGGAAGTCTTAGCCAGCTTGGTGGGTATACAGCATCCATATTAGGAAGTCTTAGCCAGCTTGATGGGTATACAGCATCCATATTAAGACATCTTAACCAGCTTGATGGGTATACAGCATCCATATTAGGAAGTCTTAGCCAGCTTGATGAGTATACAGCATCCATATTAGGAAGTCTTAGCCAGCTTGGTGGGTATACAGCATCCATATTAGGAAGTCTTAGCCAGCTTGATGGGTATACAGCATCCATATTAAGACGTCTTAGCCAGCGTGGTGGGTATACAGCATCCATATTAGGAAGTCTTAGCAAGCTTGGTGGGTATATAGCATCCATATTAGGAAGTCTTAGCAAGCTTGGTGGGTATACAGCATCCATATTAGGAAGTCTTAGCAAGCTTGGTGGGTATATAGCATCCATATTAGGAAGTCTTAGCAAGCTTGGTGGGTATACAGCATCCAAATGAGGAAGTCTTAGCAAGCTTGGTGGGTATACAGCATCCAAATGAGGAAGTCTTAGCAAGCTTGGTGGGTATATAGCATCCATATTAGGAAGTCTTAGCAAGCTTGGTGGGTATACAGCATCCAAATGAGGAAGTCTTAGCAAGCTTGGTGCGTATATAGCATCCATATTAGGAAGTCTTAGCAAGCTTGGTGGGTATACAGCATCCAAATGAGGAAGTCTTAGCCAGCAGAAAGAGTGAAATCGGATCCTGTCCATGCATAAATACTTTTAAGTACACCTCTGTCATTTTCACTCTCCAAACATCTAGAAGAGCCCCCACGCGCTCACACACACACACACACACACACACACACACACACACACACACACACACACACACACACACACACACACACACACACACACACACACACACACGCACTGGACGTTCTCCCTCAATTCCATGGAGAGATAGAGCACTGTGAGTCAGGAGTAAAACGGACAGGTGAGTGGCAGGCCGTGGACTGACAGGTAATATGTGATTCTATGAAGCGTCCGGGAGCGAGTATCCATCATTGGTAGGAGGACTATTGATCGGAAGCACATATTCAGTTCCAGGCAGTGCAGAGATGAAGCTACCCTGTATGGCAGTGATGGATAAGGTACTCTCCTATACCGGCCTCGCACTCTCTGGATGTGTCTGAAATGACTCCCTATTCCCTATGTAGTGCACAAATTCTGACCAGAATTCTACGGCCCCTGGTGAAAAGTAGTGCAGTATAAGGAATAGCGTGTCTTTTTAGACAAACCTTCTCTCTCCTCGCTGCTTCAGGGGCTTCTCCCTTCACATTTGCCATCAGCAATCCCAAATACCAACTCCCGCTTTCATTCCATTGGCCCAGAAGGATCAACCACACACGCTCTGAAGCGCTTCCTGCAGTAGCCCCACCGGGTGACTTTTCATCAAACAGCCATTATCGGGTCCGTTCCAATAATTTAACAACTCGAACTTAACAAAGCACGGCAATTATTCTGCTGCGATTGAATAACTGACCATTAACATTTGAGAGCATTCCCAACATTCATAGAAATGGATATTGTATTGTTTGGTGTGTGAGAGAGCAGCATGGAACCAATGCACTGTCATGAAACTTCTGTGAATCTACCTAGATGAATCCTTATGTAACCTATTGAGATGATTAAAAACACCTCTCTGTATTATTCAATGAATTTCAGATGGAACAATAGCTGGGAGGAATAGAACGCTTCATCATTTAATTGGGCCTATAACAGCCCTAATACATCACTCTTAACTGCAGGATGCAGCAGTGGTCCTCCCAAGTCTACTTAGAGCATGACTGCCCTGCTAGAGGAGAGGAGGACCAGTTGTGGGGTAACATGTCCACCCATTTCCTACTGAACTGGTCACAACTGCTTTTCTTATGCAAGACGAGTCAGATACTGGATGCTTTCATTATGCACAGACTATTGGTCCTACTATACGAGGAGAGGTAGTCCTCATGTTGACAGTCTGTCAAGGGAATGTTAGCCTTATTATGAGACAAACTTCATCCCACAAAGCAGGAATAAACTGGCACCGAAGAGCACTCCATTTAGGAAAATAATTTCAAGTCGTATTTGTCATTGGGGAGTTCCTTAATTAAAACACATTACTTCAGGGACAATGCATTGTTTTTCATTACCAAGAAAACTAGCCCAGTCAACAATACACAACATATCCATCTCCAACAGGTTTCCCTCCCCTGACATATTCTTTACTTCTACTTCTGAAAGACAGTAAGCCGGCAGTATCTGCCAAAGATGAGAGTTGTATGTTGTTATAGTCAAAACGAGGGTGTTTGCTACAGCTCCCCTGCTGTGAGGACCTGTCAGAGAACACAAAAACACAAAGGCTGTCTGGCATCTCCCCTGCTGGTCCTGCTATCGTGACATTTTCTCTCCTGAGCAGATGGTACAGAGCAAAGAAGTGAGTAGAAACAGAGGCCTTCAAAAAGTATCATCTGAGGTAAAGGAAAGTAAACACAAATTACAATATTGACACCTCTGTCTTTCTGTATTCCTGAAATATGGTGCACTAATAATGATAACATTGACAATACTCTACAGGCTATACCCTAATTGGACTTGGTCATTTTCAGGCAACTGTGCCAACAAGCATTTGTTACACGCCACTCCACACAACTATAAGCCTTAATGCTCAGTGGTATGCTTTAGTGCCATTTAATACAGAGCACTAGTGCAGAGATATTGACCACAAAACCATTACTTGTAATTTCACATGAACAAGAACATCTCAAAGATGATTGAAAGTGCTCTAAAAGCCAGATCAATAGATGCGTAAGAAAATTTATTTTTTTACACTAGTTCACCCTGTTGGAGGCGAATCAAAAATGAGTCAAATCAAACAAGACATGTTTCATGTCCTTAAATAGTAAGATCCAGTTCTAACCAGTCAGCCCTTCTCTCAGCACTGACTCTCCAACATGCCTTATCCTGATGGTCTATCCACACCTAATAATACTGAAGTCCGTCTAGATACCCAGGACAAGAGTAGAGCTGTTTGAAAGCCGAGAACAGCAGATCCTCCTTCTGCTGCTAATTAGGAGAGTTGGACCTCCGTCTGAAAGAGAGGCCATAGCTCGGCTCTAAACTGCACGGCTGCTGCCATAGAGACCGGTGCACTATGAAGAAGAAAGTCCACTTCAGTATGCAACTATTTGATAAGGCAACGGTGGAAGGGGTTTGACTGTAGTTCTGCTCCTGATCAACTTGGTGTTGGTCCTCATAGCCTAGATTCCATGTTCAACATAGTATTGTAACAAATATAATAGAATAAACAGTAGAATAAATCATATATTGAGGAGTGATGTCACGGGCTGGTTCCAAGAACTGATTATGGATACTGACAAGTCCTCTCTGTTAGGGGTCTTACAGAGGAATACGCTACATTAGGAAAGTCAATGGGTTGTTTGTTGACATAATGTCCTTCCTAATACCAAGCTACAAATGACTGTTCATTTTGCTGTTCTGTTTGCATATCTCTAGTCGGTAGGTCTTTGTCTCAGTACAGCACATGGTTAGATAATGACAAGTCCCTTTGAAAGTGCATTTCATAATACTGTGTCTAAGCTACATTACTCCTCTTCAACTTAGCTTCAGGCTACTGAGGCCCCATTTGATCCAAGAAATGCAAAAAAAATACAGAAACAAACATTTATTTTTCCAAAGAAAAATCCCGTAAAATATGAGTCAATAGAAGGGGGGGGTTGACCACCTCAACATAGACTGCAGAACACAGATGACAATTGGAAGCAAATGCCTTGCATAATTCCTGCATTAATTCAGATCACGCTGGCAACAATTATTTTCCATGATGGAGGCAACTATTGCAATTTGGGCTGGAGTGGCTATTTTTTAAATAAATCACACTTTGCCCATCCAACTGAATGTGATGGACAAAATGAAAGAAGATTTTGAAAAATGACAATGTGTCCTCTGGAAAGACAGCTATGAGACAGGGTATGTTGTCAGGAGGTCAACTCCTGGGAAGAAACATTAAGTGTCACGATGCGAGGGGCAGGGTCCGTCCACTGTGTGTGTATGTGTGAGATGCACTCTGTGTTTGTCAGAACTAGACATGTGGGCTAAAGGAAGCTTGACCTCAACACAGAAGAGTCAGAGACAGAAAATCACTTCAGAATGGGTCATAGCAGAGCAGGTAAGATTTTTGCTCATAGCACGCAGCGTACAGTAGCAAATGTGTTTTTTCGCACATTTCAGAAACAAATTAATGGTGTATTATGCTTTAAAATTAATTAGAAGTTAAAAACAACAAACTGACCTTGCGAGAACAGAAATGTGATTTGGAATAGTGGGCTACTGTATTATGTGAGAATGCTGGGTGCATCATAAAAAAATACAAAACATGAATACGTTTTTGTAGGGAACATTACGCAAATGCATTTGAATAAAACAAGCAGGAGGTATAATCGCTGAATAGATTCTTCCATCATGTCTCTTTATGGTAGAGTACCTTTCCGGTAGAGTACGTAGAGTACCTTTTTATGGTAGAGTACCTACCTTTCTTTTACTACACAGAAATATTTCCCAAAGGCAATTTCGGCCATATCCCCATCTGAAGAGCCAAAGAGCTATCTTCGCTAGTCAGATGGCCATTTACCATACCTCGACTGACTCCCACGACAAATTCACATTTGCATTAGTTGAGGTTATAAAAGGACTACAAACTGAACAACTAATGTATTTTTCTGTGTCACCAGACAGGTTGATTATCTTTTCATTTTTTGCTCACTAGAGCCTGAGGCCATCTTAGTGTCTCAGGCCTTTTTTAATGGACCATTTTTAGCCTATACTGTATTGCAACTGAAAGAGATGTGTCTTTCTCATCTACAAATGTATGGTTTATGATACTATTAAATGGTATTGTATCAAATCATTAAACTGCAAATGTACTGCATGCCAAAATGCACCCTGGTCTTTTAAGAAAACAGTTTGACTCTTCATTCAGTTCAGCATGTTCTTTAAACACGTAAAGGATTACTACGGACAAGGGTTTCTGAAACCAGCAGAGCTGTAGTTTGAAATCAGTGCTGTGAAAATATCTCTGTCCCCCTAGCGTTACAATGATCGCACTTTACACCCCAGAGCTTCTGTTGCAGATCCCATTGTAGATAGAAAGTGCATGAAATATGTTGTCTGCTCTACATACAAATGACCTCTATCGAGCATATTGATTGGGGACGTCTACAAGATAAATGTTTGCACGAGGCGCTTCTAATTGTTGAAAACGGTGCTTGATTTCTTTATTCACCACATTGGCAAATACTTTCCCAACAGGAATGATGCCGTGCATATAAACTAAAATAGGGATTTCATGCATGTCAGTTACCTTACATTATGCTAACAAAAGGTTATGGACCCATGGAAAAAAAGCATAGTAATGAATGTGTTACTTTAGACACACTGTAAAGTAAGGAATTAATTCTATTCTGGGGGTTTACAATTATAAAGAGACATCTTTGGTCAATCTTATGAAACTAATTAAGTTAGCATGCTGATGTGATGATCATGTATGAACTGAACAATTTTCAGATGAGCAGATGCATGGTTTGCATTCCACAACAATAATCAATGGTGGTACAATTTAGGCTTGAGGCGTGAGACACAAACACCCAGGTCTGGAACCGGGGATAACAAGACTTCTTTACAAAGCCAGAGAGTACACCATCGCTTCCCAAACCACTTTAATCACATAAGCTCATTTCTTTATAAGGGCAATCATTTCAAGAAAGAATTATACACCATAATTACATTTGAGGGGCCATGGAAGTATATTAAAATACAGCGTCCCTTATAAATGCAAATGAAGATACATAATTCCGCTTGAGTAGATTGAAAAAATAATTTCCCTTTGTGAATAAGAGGATGAGAGCCGGCGATGGTCGGCGATATTGGAGAGGTCCTATCTGTGTAATGAAGAGACGCGTGGTAGTGATTCATCAAATGAGATGGGCAACATGATTATGTTGGCTCTAAAGGAATACAAATAAGTAATGAACGCTAGGCTAAAGTGCCAAAAGGCCACATGTTTCAGTGATTACTATAACCATGACAGTGCAGAGCCATCTAACTGCATTAAATACAGATTGAGTTTCCTCAGGTTACGATTCATTTGGCGATCCCAAAATATACACACTAAATATAGGCTACACATTAGTACCCTCCTAGAGTTTACCTTACACAACACTTATCAAGGCTGTTTTGAGTTTTATGTCTTTCAAAAGTTGTATTACAACACCTAATACATTAGCAGTCCATGCTGGGCAATTTTAGCATCTTTAAGTAGCCCTAGCTCTGACATCTCCAAGTTGGAGAATTAACTTCAAGAGCGTCAAGGAGATGCACATGTGTTGGTTCCACCCACGTTCGCCTGAAAAAGCAGTTGCAAGCCAAAGGCAGCTTGTTACAAACGATTGTCTTCTACCTCTCAGCCCAAGCCAGCAGATTGGGAGAGACTCGGAGCTGTAGTGTGACTCAAGTCTTGTAAATTAGCTGTGGGTTTCAGGCAGACGCCACTCTCTCCCTGCTCATCAGCACTGCCTGCAACAATTAATCACTCAGATTTGACTTCCCCGAACAAGAGCATAACTTCTAAATGTGGGCTCCCGATTCAGCGAGAGGTAGAGGGGGGTTATTAAGATTCTCTCAATTAAAACTATTACAATCAAATTAAAGCGCTGCTCATACGAGATCCCTTTCCTTTTTCAAGTAGGAGATTTAGCCATGCGGTGTAATTTGACGGGACATTAATAAGCTTGGTGAATACATATGTGGAGGTTCCTTAGAGGAGGAAGGTGAGGTCCATACTCCTCAGTGATTTTTAAAAACTTTTTACTCCTTTTTCTCCCCAATTTCGTGATATCCAATTGGTAGGTACCCATCGCTGCAACTCCCGTACGGACTCGGGAGAGGCGAAGGTCGAGAGCCATGCATACTCCGAAACTCAACCCTGCCAAGCCTCACTGCTTCTTGACACACTGCTCGCTTAACCCGGAAGCCAGCTGCACCAATGTGTCGGAGGAAACACCGTACACCTAGCGACCGTGTCAGCGTGTATGTGCCGGCCCACCACAGAAGTCACTAGAGCTCGATGGGACAAGGACATCCTAGCCGGCCAAACTCTCACCTAACCCGGACGACGCTAGGCCAAATGTGTCTCCTGCTTGCGGCCAGCTGCGACAGAGCCCAGGATCGAACCCGGGTCTGTAGTGACGCCTCAGGCACTGCGATGCAGTGCTTTTTCTGCCTCAGTGAATTTCATAAAAATAGTGAAACATTAAAATCATTTTTTATAACTATACAAAATCTATTCACGTCAGCAAATAATTTTTTTAAACAAACTGTTTTGCAATGAAGGTCAACAGTAGCCTCGAAAGCACTCTGTAGGGTAGCACCATGGTGTAGCCGGAGGACAGCTAGCTTCCATCCTCCTCTGGGTACATTGACTTCAACACAAAACCCAGGAGACTCATGGTTCTCACCCCCTTCCATAAATTTACGCAGTAATTATGACAACTTCCAGGGTACTTCCTCCAACCTATCCGATCTCTTGCAGCATGAGCTAACATGTTGTCCACCCAAACAAAGGATCAGAGAATGAATCTAGTACTGAACGCATAAGCTATCTAGCACTACAGTGCATAACACGTGTCGAGTAGTTGAATCAAAGAGAGAGAAAGACAACACTTGAACAGGTTTGAACAAATTCATTTCTTTAAAAAATTGATGAGCAAGAGAGAGAGGTAGCTATATATAGGTAGCTATATATTTCTTTTTTTTCTCCTTTTTTCCACTTACTTTGCTAGCAAATGCAGCCTAGCTAGTTTAGCCCACTCAAACTCCCAGCTCAAAGAGAGGGATGCTTTGATAGCTAGTTGGCCATGACATCCATCACGGGGGTTCTTCCAAGTCAAGGTAAGCTTTTGGTTTTACTAATTTATTGCCATAGGTGAGTCTAACTGCTAAACTGCTTACTGACTGTACACTGTTCTGCATGATTGTAGCAGGTTTACTAATGAGTCATATCTATTAAATATGATGTTACTTTAGCTATACTGAACAGAAATATAAAACGCAACATGCAACCATTTCTTGCAGTTCATATAAGGAAATCAGTCAATTGAAATAAATTCATTAGGCCCTAATCTTTGGAATTCATGACTGTGCAGGGGTGCAGCCATGGGTGGTACTTAGAGGCCATAGGCCCACCAGCTGGAAAACCATACCCAGCGAATCAGAATGGTTTTTTTCTACACAAAATGGATTTATTACAGACAGAAATACTCCTCAGATAATTCTTGCAAATTAAAAACAATTCTAAACTGAAATATCCCATTTGCATAAGAATTATGACGCTATAAGCTTGGCACACCTGTATTTGGGGAGTTTCTCCCATTCTTCTCTGCAGATCCTCTACAAACCTATTTTGGCTTTGTCACTGTGGGCTATTGCGTGTAAAAACGATTGAATCAATTTCAGAATAAGGCTGTAGTGTAACAAAATGTGGAAAAAGAGAATGGGTCTGAACACTTACAGAAGGCACTGTATACAGTATCTAATGGTAATGAGTAGCAATAATCAGGACTTTACTAACACAAGCTGATCTTCCTTTTTTCACAAATAACATATGCCGCGAAAAGAATAGGCATTTCTTTGTTTCATTGTACATGGCGCCTAATCAGAATGTTTTATTACGATGGGAATGGAAAAGACAAATGTGCACCAATGTTCATTTATTAATTATCTAACAGTGATCACATTTAGGTGAATCTGAGTGTCAAATCAGCCATGTCATTTCCATTGGGACTTGGCTTTGTCATGTTTTATGCACTTGGTGAACATTATGGGTTTGGCTTTGTAGACTGTGTTAAATTTCTTAACTGTGGAAGGAAGTACAAATGACTGCTCAATGCAGAGCTGTCAGTGCATTATGTTACCCAAATAGGGAAATAATCTTATTACCTCACGATTCAACAGAAAAATATCAGTCAAAAGGCAAAACCAAAACCTGCTCTCAACCAAACCATTGAGGCCAATATCAAAGCACTGTCTTGGGTGAATACAGATGGAATGCACGGTAATAATGATGCATCTTAGACACATTCCCATTTCCTAATCCTATGTTGCGCTGCACAGCACACCATGTCCTTGATTTCTGTGACTGTGTCCCCCAGCAGGATGAGGCTGTGTGGAGGAGGATGGAGGAGAGGAGCCCTTTCGGCCTGTAGCTGTCACCTGTGAGCTGCTGAGAGATGGCTGTCACTCTGTTCGTCACACAGACCTGGGCCCAGGTGCTGGCATTGGGGACAGTTAGGGACAGCCCCAGTTACCCGCTATCTCCCCGTTTAAAAGAAGCCTTCCTGTCACTCTGGGATGACATCACAGTCTCCACAGGGACTTCCTGGTCCTGTAGAAATAACCAACTTTATTATCCCCCAAGTCCTGGCAATAGATGAAGAATCCTATACATCTCCACAGCTGCTATTACGCTCCAACATTATTCATGTTATTTTATTATAGATTAAAAGAAGGAAATAAATAGAGAACTAGTGGATTGATGAATGTATTCTACTTGATGCATTCCTTACACCATCTAATTATTGTGCCTTCACAATAACATGGTTCTTTTGAATGAACTTTTCTAGTCACAGTTTATTTCATATTGCAGGTCAAAACAGTATCAACAAGAACAATATCAACACTAGCCATGCTTAACAACACCTATAGGTTTTAGACCAGCAGGCTAACACTGTTGTCTTGAGGTGCACCAAACACCGAGGTTTGATACCCAGTTGGTTACATTGGTGCCAGGACTCAAATGACACAGCTGATGTCTATCTTCTGCTGAGGTTACCGTGTAGGAGGAGGTCAAAGGATTCACAGCTTTAACTTGTTGAGAAAGCTCAGGACTGACACCTGATTGGTTATAGGTCCAGAGAATACTGCAGGCCTATGTATGAACTAATTTGTGATTTATATTTGGTTAACTAAAGTACAACTTAGAAATGTGTTCTGAAGGCCTACCTGCTGAAACAAGCAGAATTAGCCTTTCCTTGAGGGAGGCAAAAACTTTCCACAAGCAAAGTACTTAGGCAGGCCTACACCTACAAGTTAATATGTTGGTCAAGGAAACAACAGACATTCTGTGGCAGCAGACACATCCTCTCCTCTCTGAGCCATTTAGTTTGAATACCTCAAGTCTCCTCTGCTACACAAATGTACTGGCTGTAGAGCTAGGGAATGACAAGCAGTCTGTTAGTATGCCTGTCTCCAACCCAGCAAGGACATACCGTGAGGAAGAAAGGCATTTTTGGACAAAGTACTTGTTCAGCTTAATCCCCCCACTCTCTTAATGCCAAGTTCCCAGCATGCAATTATGTTCTTGCTCACCACTAGAACACAGCTAGTTGTGGGACCAATATGGTTAGAAGACTGTCTCTGCTTTCCAGGGACTGGGCCCAAGTCACTGATGGTCATGACTAATTGTTACTCACAACGTGTGGTGGAGCTTTATCGTGGTGGGAACACATCAATGTACATTTAAATTGTTTATAAACCCTGACCTCAATAGAGACTGTTGTCATAGGGAGTATGTGGTATGCAGTGAGGAGATAAATATGAATGAAATAAATATTGGTGGATGTTGAAAGATCGTGTTTGCTACCTCGCCCTTGAATCTGTGACTGTGAAATACTATAACGACGCACGCTATAAGAATTCATCAGCTGTTCCATGAATGTAACAGCATCAGTATAACAAAGCTCAGTGACCTGTACTCAAACAGAAAGGCATAGGATTTGCTATTTTCAGCTGATAAACTTCACAATGAAAACAGTTCAAAACCTTTTTAAAAAGTACCCTTTTTTCCTGCCAGGATTTCTTCATGGTATGAATTCCAGACTGTCCATTTCATTTCAGTGTCTCCTGACCCCTCCTGTCTCAGCCTCCAGTATTTATGCTGCAGTAGTTAATGTGTCGGGGGGCTAGGGTCAGTTTGTTATATCTGGAGTACCTCTCCAGTCCTATTCGGTGTCCTGTGCATTCTCTCTCTCTCTCTTCTCTCTCTTCTCTCTCTTCTCTCTCTCTCTCGGAGGACCTGAGCCCTAGGACCATGCCCCAGGACTACCTGACATGATGACTCTTGCTGTCCCCAGTCCACCTGACCGTGCTGCTGCTCCAGTTTCAACTGTTCTGCCTTATTATTATTATTATACGACCATGCTGGTAATTTATGAACATTTGAACATCTTGGCCATGTTCTGTTATAATCTCCACCCGGCACAGCCAGAAGAGGACTGGCCACCCCACATAGCCTGGTTCCTCTCTAGGTTTCTTCCTAGGTTTTGGCCTTTCTAGGGAGTTTTTCCTAGCCACCGTGCTTCTACACCTGCATTGCTTGCTGTTTGGGGTTTTAGGCTGGGTTTCTGTACAGCACTTTGAGATATCAGCTGATGTACGAAGGGCTATATAAATAAATTTGATTTGATTTGATTTCAACATTCTGTACAATGGCTTTAAACTCACACTGACAGAATAGAAAGAGTTTGATTTTGGTCATGTGGAGATTTGGGAATTTTTCAGGCATATGGTCACCTTCAGAGTGCATGGGAGATGTCACTAGAGATTGGCATCCTGCTGTAGTGTCTCAGTGACCTAGAAAACAAAAGCTGCTGTAACAGCTGCCAAGAGGCCAAACAGAAAAGTTTCCTTCAGAAAAAGGAGAAGCCATGTTGTGTCCTCAAGTTATCATTCATTAAATGCTCTTGTATTTCCCCTGGTACAATGAATGAAGAGTAATTCAGAGAAATGTAATATTATTATTATTGTTATTATATGTAATATTATTATTTTAATTAGTTGTATGCCCAGTCATTCCTCAGCAGCTAGTCTAACTAATTAAAAATAAAAATATAGCTAACTAATGAAAAAACAGATCATTCTATCCTCTGCGAAATTGGAAGCTAATTAAAAACAGTGGATAGAATTTAGTCATATGAAATATATACAACCAAGCAGTTAACCTAGTGATTTACAACGTTGGGCCAGTAACTGAAAAGTCACTGGTTTGAAGCCCTAAGCCCACCAGGTGAAAAATCTGTTGATGTGCCCTTGAGCAAAGCACTTAACCCTAGTTGCTCCTTCCTGTAAGTCACTCTGGATAAGAGTGTCTGCTAAATGAGGGAAAGCCAAACGCTGCAGGATGGTTATAATGCTGGCAGAATATACCCACTGCTTAAAGTGTATTGCGAAAAGTGCAACTTTAAAAACATCAGTATTAATTCTGGATATAGTACCAAAAGTAAACCGGCTTATGTCAGAGTGAGTAACACTCTACACTTTCCCCAATACATGTATTTTTTGTTGCTAAGTAGCCATGATTGGTAACATTAGCTAGTGCCAGTTAGATAATAGCTTGTTCCCTATCTGAGTACTTCTCCAAACGGTGAGCCAGCAACTTAGTGAAACCTTAAAACAGCTATTATTTTTTATAGAACTATACTGAATATATTCACGTCACCAAATAATTGATTAAAACACTGTTTTGCAATGAACCTCAACAGTACTCAGTAACCTCAACATGGTTGAAAGGATCAGAGAACAAATCTAGTACTGAAAGCATAAGCCACAGCTAGCTACTGTAGCAGTGCAGTGCATAAATTGTGGTGAGTAGTTGACACAGAGAGAGAAAGAAAATAGTTGAAAAGTTTTGAATAAATACATTTCTTCAAAAATGAAGGAGAAATGAGAGAGAGCTAAAGTTAGCTAACAAACTTTTGTATTTCGCACTGTTCCGTACAATTGATCTTATTTTAGCTCCCCAAAAAACGTAATACTTCCAGGTCAACTGTAATACGAATACCATTGAAAAGCACAATTTCTCCCCTTTCTAGCAAAAACGACACAAAATGAGTTGCATAATGCAACATTACGTACGTTACGTCATGACATGGCACAATTTAAAGTACAGCGCCAGAGGGGTCAGTTTTTTAAAACTTTTCTCGGGCCATTACCATGTCAATTAACACTTGTATAGAAATGTAGTTCACACCCCGGATTTTGATGCCAACACAGTCGCTACAGTCCCATAAGCACATTTGTACGCAATGGAGTTAGTCACCGTTTGCTATATTTCTTAGTATTTTTTTCACTTATTTAACTAGCTAGCTAGTTTAGACAACTACAACACCTGGCTCAAAACAGAGATGCTATGTTAGCTAGCTAGCTATGGCTATCCAACATTGGAACTCTTGCAAGTGAAGTTAAGCTTTTGGTTTGATTAATTTATTGCCACCGGGCTCGCCTGTGTAACTGCTAAACTACTTGTTGACTGTACTGCATGATTGTAGCAGGTTTACTAATGAGTAAGTTCTATTAGCTGTGTTGACTATGAAGTTTGATAATATGGTGACAACGATCTAGGCTGTGTGTAGCGTTTTGCGGTTATGATATAAAGGTTTGGCTTGGAAAGTTTTTTTTCGCCTGGTCACAGACTGCTGGTGTGTTGTGGAATTAAGTCCAAAAGCGAAGGGAAAAGGTGAGAAAGGAGTAGAGCGCATAGATGCGAAAAGGAATTACAACGAGCAAGTGATCATGCTGTTCGTATGCGGCTGCTATGAAAGTGAACTGTGTTCGCATGTGATCAGGGTGTATTCATTCCGCTGATTCTGTTGAAAAAAAAATCTTAAATGGGATCAAACAGAGAGAAAAGGGGATAAACATACCTGAATTTGTCCAACAAACTCTCATTTGCAACTGTTGTACTAATGATTACACCCTAGATTAGCTAAATGCAGGCAAGAGTGTGCAAGGCGTTATCGAATGTGTCAGTCTGTCAACTTTATTACAGAAAATTCTTGACCTGTGCACCTGCATTGTAAACTTTCATTCATAGGCTAGGTTGACAACCTCACGATGGGTATAGGGGAAATCTGAGTATCATGTAGTGGCCTAAACTGGTTGAATGGAATATGAATGACAGTCATCCAACATGCTGTAATAGAAATAAGGCCATGCTCATCAAATTAAACGGCACTGCTGTCCATCCTCTCCACACACGTGTGAAAGCTTTTTCCAAGCATCCAGTAATCACATCTTTCCTATATTTTGAAAGGTGTTCCCAACACTTAAAACAAAACACACACAAATATTTAGACAAAGATTTCACACAATCTAGGTTAATAAGTGGAAAGAACCAGACAACTGAGTTCCCTACCAAAATAAATTAGGACGCATGCAGTATAGCACTGAAAGGTGTCGTAGAAGCTGACAAAAGCTTTGTTTGCCAGTTGTTTAGGGAAAATGTCTGCTCTGGTATCACATTTGTCATGGCCAATTTCTGGAGTAATTACATGGCTACTTATTCTAATGTGTTTCATAAAAGTATTAAAAATATAGTCCCTGTAAAATGAAATACCAGGCTAATATGAATGTGAAATTGAAGCCCATGAAGCCACAACTAATAAGAAATGTCTCAATTAAAGTGACACCTATATTTGTGACATCTACAGAATATGCAATTCAGTGCGACAATTATGTGGCAACTGTTGATAATGAATGTGTCAATGACATAAAAACCTCATGAGTGAATCAAGGAGAACTCTGTTTATTTCTGAACACACCAAATAAAATGTTTCATACAAACTGCATGAGGCCTTCCAGGAAGAAGCACTGGAGATGCACAAAACAAAATGCGGCTGGCAAAAAAACACTTCAGTCTTACTAACCACGTCACCGGTAATCATGTTAGCTCCAGAGTCTGCTTGACTCCTCTGACTTTACTGAGTTCCGCTGTCAAGGTGAGGCACACTGGGCCAAGAACTAAGGATTAAACAACAGTACAGAAGCTCACAAGGCTGTGTCACACAAATACATGACTAAATAGAAAGGGAAAGCATCTGACCCTGCCTACACCAGTAAAATGACATTATGTCCCTTCATGTGATCGGATGAAGGTCAGAAAGTGAGGTCGGAGGTATCTGGTCGAATGTCTGCCTGTGATTGGCTGCGGATTACCACCTCCGGAGGCAGTTGAGGAACCATTTGAAATATCAGTTGTTAAATGCAATGTAACATTTGCATAGTGATGGATCAGCATGTATGGAAAAAGTAAGAAAAAACATGGCTACCAAGGTTAAAAATGGGAGCCATGACACAGCAAAATTAAGACGTTGAGACATCTGTTTACATCTTGTGTGAAATGACTTCAACGTATAGAGGTTGTTGGTGGTGCTGAGTAAGTAGAATTAAACGATGGGATTTTGAGTCAGCTAAGACGTTTTTGTGCATATCCACCCCATATCCAAGCAATGCTGTAGGTGGCTAAATGTACTGTAAAGGGAGAGCGTAAATTGGCACAGCACTGTGGTAGACTGCACTGGGTCCAGTACTGTAGAATGTAATGGATCCTACACCCAGCCTTGGGGGACAACATGGCCCAACAGAACACAGACATGTTTTCCCTTGAGGAGCCACAACACTTATTGATGTATATATCTACCATAGAGTTTTGGCTTTGAGGAAACAGCTCTGAAAAGTATAGCTCCAGGCATAGTGTTTCAGGGATTGAATACATATACTGGAATTAGTTATGGCGTGTTGTGATGTGAGCCCTGCACTAAACACTATCTCATTGAACTTACATAATTCATAGTATTACATGCTGTAACTTCGGTCAAGAAAGGAGCAGAACTATTCCCATGGCTAACAACAATATGTTCCCCTATGGAGGCTAACACATATCCTAATTGACTGTATTTTCTCCTGATACTGCTAAAGAAAAGCAATATTCAGACAATAGGCCTACAATGCCCCTTTGCGGAGAAATGAGGGTGGAATGCAGCCCGGGGTTTTGCCTTGAGGCCTCACTAGTAATTAGCGAGCACTAAACAACATGTTTATCGGGTTCCCCAATTATTCTAGATAGCAGAAACATGAGAAAGGGAGGGAGGGAGGGAGGGAGGGAGGGAGGGAGGGAGGGAGGGAGGGAGGGAGGGAGGGAGGGAGGGAGGGAGGGAGGGAGGGAGGGGTGTGTGTTGTGTCCGTGTCCGTGTCCGTGTGTGTCCGTGTCCATGTCCATGTATGTGTGTGTCCGTGTGTGTGTGTGTCCGTGTGTGTGTGTGTTCCCGTTGAAGCAGCTTGAGTGCAAGTCCATTTCTCCCCAACAGATTTTCAAGATAATAGCCTATCCTATCGAAGTTTCCATGTTTTGTCTCTTTTTCAGTTCCATTCTGAAAAGTTAATACAATTCGAGCCAAGGCAAATCCCAGTATTGAGATTCTGTTTATGCTTGATAGTTATACATAATTTAAAATCTGAAAATTACAACGTACCATAAAGTCATCTTCTTCTTCAAGTATACTACAGTAAAGACAAGTTATTCTGACTCCAAAAAACAAACGACTCTCATATCTCTAAATGCCTTGTGGGCAGCAGACTCTGTAGGCTAAATATTCCGGAAATCGCCTTTGCTTCAATAATACCAGGCATGTGTCAGCACTGTAGCTATGAGGCCACCTATACCTATTGTCACACCTGCACTATTCATTGAGCCTAGCATAAGCCTGTCTCTTTGTTAAACATTAAAGTAATGCTGTGCACCGTGCCTGGATAGGTAAAACACATCAGGACGCAGCTCTCACTCAGCCATTATGAGACATTAGGATGATTTTAAATGTGATGCTCACTCACATCCTCTATTCTATTCTCTACAGAGGAAGCTCCGAAATAGAGGGAACAACATCTGAAAGCTGTGTGAAACTGCAAATCTATCACTGCCTTAACCCCTGGCAGTTATCGTCCCCCCCGGGTGCTTACTGCATATCAAACATAAATAAAGTGAAAGAGTGTCATGCTGGTGTCAATGATTTGGGAGACAGGCACAGGAATGCGTAATAGGGTTTTTATTAAGCCCAAATTACGGTGTGCCGTGTAATGGCATGGGGACGAAGACCAAACAAACACTATACAAAAACACAGGGTTGAAACCCAAACAAAAGAGCGAAGAGTACCTCAAATAAATAACACACGCGCACAATGATTACACATGGGACGAGACCCGGAATCATCTGCACAATCCACAATGGCTCCAGGTAGTCATACGATATTGTTAGAAATGAGAATGCTGTAACACACACTGATCAAAATGCCTTTGACAACAGCAAGCGAGAGATATTATCATCAGGTGTAATTTACAGGGTGTCACCCAAATTACCCGGGACCAACCTTTCCCACTTTACTAGGGGATCCTGACCGATCAAAGTGAACACTGAGGAGGCTGACGTTGCCTTGATGTAAATCACAAGTGACGTTCTCTGAAATACATTTCACAGACAGAGAGAAAAATAACTAACATGTAAACGAGCCTACCACTACAAACTGTGTGTGTGTGTGTGTGTGTGTTTGTGAGCCTGCGTGTCAATTAATGGCAGTAGCCATGATTGTCCTCACAATGAAATTACAGTGTCTCCATCTCTTCAGGATCAGTGACTATCAGGAGCCTAGCCTGTGTGGGTCGACCAGGCCCCATACTGCACCGCTGCATCCCCCCTCATCTCTCCTGACAGAGTCATTATGATCCTTTATGGTGGATCGTAGGCGCAGGCAGCCAACCGCAGCACATCTGAATACTGATGCAAAGGAGACTTTTGCCATGACTAATCATAATTTAGGCCAAGTTCCCCACTTTTAGTCAGGTTGGCCTCTATCATGATAATTATTAACCACATTCTTTAAAGGGTTTTTAAACCCCCATGATGCTGTACCTGCCACGTATGCCATGAGTCATGTGTACTACAGATGTCAGTGCTGCCTGGAAAAAAACTACACGTCTATTGATCAGTTTTGCATATACTTATAAATGTTTGCATAACTATGCATTAAGTGAGTACTGCCATTTACAGAAAAAGCAGATGTTGTATACACTGGGAAAATAACATACTGTATGCTAGGGCTGGGCGATATGGCAAATAAATTATCACAATATATATATTTTGATTCGATAACGATAATTATCATGATATTAATCAAATCATGTTTAAAAGGTGCATATCTGCTTCAGACTCAAGCCTGTGTCACATCCTGACCTTAGTTCCTTTTTTATGTCTCTATTTTAGTTCGGTCAGGGCGTGAGTTGGGGTGGGCATTCTATGTTTATGTTCTATGTTTTGTATTTCTGCTTTTGGCCTGGTATGGTTCCCAATCAGAGGCAGCTGTCAATCGTTGTCTCTGATTGAGAACCATACTTAGGTAGCTGTGTTCCCACTATGATTTGTGGGTAGTTGTTTTCTGTCTCTGTCCCTGTACCAGACAGGACTGTTTCGTTTGTTCCGTTTTGTTCTAGTGTTCAGTGTAATTAAAAGATCATGTACACGTACCACGCTGCACATTGGGCCTCTCCTTCCACCTACGAGAATCATTACAGCCTGCCTGAACAAACCAAAGGCTTTAATGTTTCTTATTTATTGTCAGAAGTAGAACTCACAAATAACATTTTAACTCCACTTTTTTTAAAAACTGTAAACCCTTACAAGTCATGAGCAAGAAAAGAAAATGAAAAAAATAAAATAGTGCAAGTCAATATGCATTATAACTGTTAGCCTAATGGCACATCACAGTTGCATTTGGGGTAGTGTTGTCTTACAAGTTACAAGCAAGAAAGACAAGTCTGTCTACTGTCTTTAGCTTTAATGATAATTATCACAATTTTAATCAAGTAATGTTTAAAAGGGTAATTTCTGCTTCAGACTCAAGCCTGCCTGAATAAACCGAAGGCTTTAATGTTTCTTATTTATTGTCAGAAGTAGAAGAACTCACAAATAACATTAACTCAACTTTTTTTAGACTATAAACCTTTTTCCAGTTATGAACAAGACATTTAAAAAAACATAGTGCAAGTCAATATGCATTATAAATGTTAGCCTAATGGCACATCACAGTTGAAGTTGAGGTAGTTGTTGTCTTACAAGTTACAAGCAAGAAAGTCAAGTCTGTCTACGGTCTCTGGCTTTAAAGCTGCACATATGGCAGGTCACCATGTTGGCACCTTGGCTGAAAACACGCTCTGAGGGGGAGCTGGTCGCAGGAATGCACAGGTAGCGCTTTGCCAGGTGGCTGACAGGTGGCTGACTTCGGGAAAGTGTTTTTGGTGGATGTTCCACCAGTCCAGTGGATTGGTTTCACTGTCAGCATCAGGAGACTGAAGGTAGCAGCTGAGTTCCTTTTCTACCAGCTAGATTTCAGTAAGACCTGTGGTGGTAGAGCATGGCTTTTTGCCCAGTGACTTTCTCTTTTTAGCTGGCAGTTGTGGTGAAGCAGCAGCAACATCTCCCTGTGCTGGGCTTGTGTTTTCATGTCCCTCATTGACCATCTCTGAGACAGCTCTTGCTTTTATGTGGCCCATCTTCTCCTCTTTGATGTAATGTGTTTTAGACCGAGGGTCGACCAACGAGGCCAGGAGGTCATCTGTGGCTAGGTCATCATATTTCTCATTCAGATAGTCCATGACTATCGTTTTGATGGTTTGGGTGAGCTCTGTTTCACCATCATCAGGTTTCATGACCTCTGTATTGAACAGGTGTAGTACTGGCTTCAGGTAAGACACACTGACATAAGACTCACCAGACAGAGCATCTGTGAATTCTAGGAGTGGGGTCAATATCTGGTTGATGGACTCAAGAACATCTATATCTGTGTAGGTGGGAGTTAAGTGCCGGGTCTTCTGGTCACTGGACATGACCTGTGAAATGTCTTTCTCCTGCTCTAGGACTCTTTGCACCATCTTTTGACGTGATCCCCAGCTGGTAGGCTGCTCTGTCAACAACTTGTGCTGGGGTAAGTTGTGTTCTTTTTGAGCAACTGCCAGGTCTCTCTTCTTTATCCACGAATAGGAAAAGGCACCTACCACTTAATAACACTCCAATTGCTCGATCCACCCGTTTGTCTCTACCCACTCTCTCTAAGAGAACCTCTAGTGACACCCAATCCCGTGAACGGGACCGTTGTCATCATCTGACACTAATTAGCATAACGCAACAGACATAAATATCCCTAGAAAATACTCCTATTCATGAAAATCACAAATTAAATATATTGAGACACAGCTTAGCCTTTTGTTAATCACCCTGTCATCTCAGATTTTCAAAATATGCCTTACAGCCAAAGCTAGACAAGCATTTGTGTAAGTTTATCGATAGCCTAGCATAGCATTTTGTCCAGCTAGCAGCAGATAACTTGGTCACGGAAATCAGAAAAGCAATCAAATTAAATTGTTTACCTTTGATGAGCTTCGGATGTTTTCACTCATGAGACTCCCAGTTAAATAGCAAATGTTCCTTTTTTCCAAAAATATTATTTTTATAGGCGAAATAGCTCCGTTTGTTCTTAACGTTTGGCTGAGAAATCGCCCGGAAATTGCAGTCACGAAAACGGTGAAAAATATTCCAAATTAGCTCCATAATATCGACAGAAACATGGCAAACGTTGTTTATAATCAATCCTCAAGGTGTTTTTCAAATATCTATTCGATAATATATCCATCGGGACAATTCGTTTTTCAGTAGGACCGATTGGAGTAATGGCTACCTCTGTATTTTACGCGAGAGTCACCCTGGGAGCCATCAGGTGACCACTTGCGCAATGTAACCGCCTACGGGTATTCTTCAACATAAATGCGTAAAACTACGTCACAATGCTGTAGACACCTTCGGGGATACGGAGAAAGAGTAATCTGGTTGATAGCTCATTCACTGCTCAATAGGGATGCATTGGAACGCAGCGCTTTCAAAACATGAGGCACTTCCGGATTGGATTTTTCTCAGGCTTTTTTACAGTTTTGGAAACTTTAGAGTGTTTTCTATCCTAAGCTGTCAATTATATGTATATTCTAGCATCTTGTCCTGACAAAATATCCCGTTTACTGCGGAAATATTTTTTTTCCAAAAATGAAAATACTGCCCCCTAGTCACAAAAGGCTATGAGAAATCAAGAGATTTTAATCAAATGTTAAAATCACAATAACCGCTTTAGTTATGTACAAATTTAATATTTAACATAATCAGTTGATGAAACAAAATGCACATTTAGTTTAATCTAAACAATCACTTCAATATACACAATGACAAGGTTACTTACCAATGGCCAAGTGCAGACAATGTCCAAAACATTGCAGTCGGGTCCATTTGTTGATTTGAGCGGCCTTCACCACGTTCGCACCACTATCCGTTGTAATGCAGACCTGTCTGTCTTGACTGAGTCCCCAGGAGGCGAGAGTGTCAATAAGCCCCTCTGCTATAGCCTCACACGTGTGGTCGTCAGGAAAGTATGATGTTTGAAGGCATTCACTTCGAAGATTCCACTCTTTGTCAATATAGTGGATAGTGAGGCTATATAAGGCTCTGACGTGCGATTAGACCACAGATCGGTAGAAGTAGCAAAATACGTAAAATCTGTCTTGAGCTGTTCCTTAACCTTTTCTCTACACTTGGCGTAGAGTTTGGGCAGTGCAGTGTGCCAGGGAGCACGTACCTGGGGTCAATTAAATTGGTTAGCCCCTTGAAACCTTCCTTTTTAACTGTGCTAATTGGTAGGATGTCCTTAGCAACGCATAATAGCATTTGTGATGTCTTTGTGTCTTTTCGATGTTTGCTTGTAGGGCATAAACGCTGTCAGTGTTCGCTGCTTTGGGCGAACATCCCTAGAAAGGCTGGTGCTTGAGGGGCGTTTATCACCGTGGCGCAAAGACTGATTTTGCTTCAGATGGTGAAAAAGCTTTGTCTTATTACCAGACATGGTAGCCACCTGTCTACGGCACAATTTGCACTGAACATTGCTCTGCTCTCTGTCGGACTTCAAAAAGCCAAACCACTTCCAAAATTTCTGAAACAGTTGAAGCCTTTTTATCAATCATTTCTTTGTTGAAAGCGGCTGTCACTGACACTGTTTTTGCCTACATCACTCATTTTTCATGGTTAATAGTGGCTACTCCATCACTCCAGGTGCTAAGTGTTTTTTAGTGGGTGTATACCTCTCCACGTGCATATTGTCACTTCTCCACATGTTCCTCACAGAGGTGAAATGGACTACTGTACCTAATCATTCTATATCGACATTATCGAAAATGAATATCTCGTTATTGAGGGAAGTAATTACCTCTATCATTATTGATATTGATTTATCGCCCAGCCTTCCTGAATGCCTAGTATTGACCTGATTTAAAATAGTACCCCTTTTATGAGTCACTAAAGACATTTTCCTTACATGTGCAGTAATTTGTATAGGTTTCAGCACCATGCTGACCTGGCAGGTCTTAATGGAATTATCAATCTCCATAAGTTGTCCATTTTAGGACTTCCTTCCTAAAGGGACTCCATTAGTTCAAATCTTCAGGTTACATCGTCAGAGCAACAAATACAGTAAGAGGTACTGTACATTTAAACTCAGTTTTTCACAATTCATGACATTTAATCCTAGTAAAAATTCCCTGTTTTAGGTCAGTTAGATTTACAGATTTACCACTTCTTAGACTTGCTTTCAATGAAAATGACAGATCTATAACTTAAATGTTTGTGAATTTGGTCAGATCGCCCAAAATGTACATATTGCAGCTTTGAAAGCAGTGCACTATGTAGGGAATAGGGTGTCATAACAGCCTTATCACCACTTAATTTTAAGAATGTGAAATGTCAGAATAATAGCAGAGTGATTTATTTCAGCTTTTATTTCTTTCTGAAAGGGTCAGAAGTTTACATACACTCAATTAGTATTTGGTAGCATTGCCTATAACTTGGGTCAAACGTTTTGGGTAGCCTTCCACAAGCTTCCCACAATAAGTTGGGTGCATTTTGGCCCATTCCTCCTGACAGAGCCGATGTAACTGAGTCAGGTTTGTAGGCCTCCTTGCTCGCACCCGCTTTTTCAGTTCTGCCCACACATTTCCTATAGAATTGAGGTCAGGGCTTTGTGATTGCCACTCCAATACCTTGATTCTGTTGTCCTCAAGCCATTTTGCCACAACTTTGGAAGTATGCTTGGGGTCAGTGTCCATTTAGAAGACCCATTTGTGACCAACCTTTAACTTCCGACTGATGTCTTGAGATGTTGCTTCAATATATCCACATAATTTTCATCTCTCATGATGCTATCTACTTTGTGAAGTGCACCAGTCCCTCCTGCAGCAAAGCACCCCCACATCATGATGCTGCCACCCCCGTGCTTCATGGTTGGGAGGGTGTTCTTCGGGTTGCAAGCCTCCCCTTTTCCTAATGGTCATTATGGCCAAACAGTTCTATTTTTGTTTCATCAGACTAGACAACATTTCTCCAAAAAGTACGATCTTTGTCCCCATGTGCAGTTGCAAATCGTAGTCTGGCTTTTTTTGTGGCGGTTTTGCAGCAGTGGCTTCTTCCTTGCTGAGCGGCCTTTCAGGTTATGTCGATATAGGACTCGTTTTACTGTGGAGATAGATAATTTGTACCTGTATCCTCTAGCATCTTCACAGGGTCATTTGCGGTTGTTTGGGGATTGATTTGCACTTTTCACACCAAAGTAAGTTAATCTCTAGGAGACAGAACGCATCTTCTTCCTGAGCGGTATGACGGCTGCTTAGTCCCATGGTGTTTATACTTGCGTACTATTGTTTGTACAGATGAACGTGGTACCTTCAGGCGTTTGGAAATTGCTCCCAAGGATGAACCAGACTTGCGGAGGTCTACAATTTGTTTTCTGAGGTCTTGGCTGATTTCTTTTGATTATCTCATGATGTCAAGCAAAGAGGCACTGAGTTTGAAGGTAGGCCTTGAAATACATCCACAGGTACACCTCCAATTGACTAAAATTATGAAGCTTCTAAAGCCATGACCAATTTTTTTTGAATTTTACAGGTTGTTTAAAGGCACAGTCAAATTAGTGTACGTAAACTTCTGACCCACTGGAATTGTGGTACAAGGAATTATAAGTGAAATAATCTGTCTGTAAACTATTGTTGGAAAAATTACTTCATGCACAAAGGTGATCCCTTCCAGACTTGCCAAAACTATAGTCTGTTAACAAGAAATTTGTGGAGTGGTTGGAAAATGAGTTTTAATGACTTAAACTGTAAGATTTTCATAAACTTTAAAATAAATAACATTGATGTATTTAACTATTGCAATTTAGGCTGCTAATTGGTCTAAAGTACAGAAATTAAAGAAAATATAAGTAAAATGTATTAAAGATATTGTTTTGTTTTTCTCCCCTTGTATGGAAGCAGACTTAATGAAATGCATTTTAAAGTAAATGTAAACGCATGAGTTGTTGACTGTCGGCACATTTAAGCTGCTGGATTTGTATCTTGGACATGGCATCATACCACCTTCTTGACCTGACAGTGATTGCTTACCAGCTTTTTCCAGTGCTGTAGTTTGTGAATAAACCCCAAAACTGTCAATCAATCAAATGTATTTATAAAGCCCTTTTTTACATCAGCCGATGTCACAAAGTGCTGTGTAGATATAACAGACTGACCCTAGCCCCCCGACACAAACTATTGCAGCAGAAATACTGGAGGCTAAGACCGGAGCGGTCGGGAGACACTGTCCCATAAGAGTTAATTGTTTTCGTATTCACCGGTATTGTAAGCCTAAACCGACAGAGGAACTGTGATGCCTTTTAGGCCTAACCTTATTAGAACAAACAATTCCATGACCAAAGGAAAAAGGTGAGTGTGAAAATGAGGTAGATAATATATGGATGTGTTCTCATGTTCTACACTAAGTTGGGTAAATCCCAGAAGCAACACTCAGTGTTTGTATATGAATTCATGAAGCCCTTTCAGCATGCCCATTCTGTTTTTTTAAATGATTGCACACCGCAATCCACCAGGGAAGAAATAGACCATTTTGTGGCAGATTTTCAGGCTTCAAACATAAAGATATAAAACTGTATTTTTTGTGAAGAATCAACAACAAGTGGGACACAATAAATGATTGCACACCGCAATCCACCAGGGAAGAAATAGACCATTTTGTGGCAGATACAGTGCCTTGCTTTTGAAAGTATTCCTGGCCCCCATCTTGAACTTTGTTTGACGACCTTTTGCCACATTTCAGGCTTCAAACATAAAGATATAAAACTGTATTTTTTTTCTTCTTGTGAAGAATCAACAACAAGTGGGACACAATCATGAAGTGGAAGGACATTTATTGGATATTTCAAACTTTTTTAACAAATCAAAAACTGAATAATTGGGCGTGCAAAATTTATTCAGCCCCTTTACTTTCAGTGCAGCAAACTCTCTCACAGAAGTTAAATTTTGTGAGGATCTCTGAATGATTCTTCAATGTACTTTTGCAAGGCACTGTATTTGGCTGAGGTGTATGTAAACTTCCGACTTCAACGGTTTATGCTTTTATTAAAACGTTCAAATGAATTGCTTTTAGATTACAAAATAATCAACGTCTCCTTGAGCAAAGACAAATATAGAATAGAATGAATTGATGACACAGGATCAACCTCCTTTCAAATTGGTGAAATTGTTCTCAAAATCCAATTGATGTACAGTGCATTCTTAAAGTATTCAGACCCCTTGGCTTTCTCCTCATTTTGTTACATTACAGCCTTTGTTACATTACAGAAATACCTTATTTACATAAGTATTCAGACCCTTTGCTATAAGACTCGAAATTGAGCTCAGTGCATCCTGTTTCCTATTGATCCTCCATGATTGGAGTCCACCTGTGGTAAATTCAATTGATTGGACATGATTTGGAAAGGCACACAACTGTCTATATAAGGTCCCACAGTTGACAGTGCATGTCAGAGCAAAAACCAAGCCATGAGGTCGAAGGAATTGTCCGTAGAGCTCAGAGACAGGATTGTGTCGAAGCACAGATCTGGGCAAGGGTACCAAAACATTTCTGCAGCATTGAAGGTCCCCAAGAACATAGTGGCCTCCATCATTCTTAAATGGAAAAAGTTTTGAACCACCAAGACTTTTCTTAGAGCTGGTTGCCCAGCCAAACTGAGCAATCGGGGAGAAGGGCCTTGATCAGGGAGGTGACCAAGAATCCGATGGTCTCTCTGACAGAGCTCCAGAGTTCCGCTGTGGAGATGGGAGAACCTTGCACAAGGATAACCATCTCGGCAGCACTCCACCAATCAGGTCTTTATGGTCGAGTGGCCAGACGGAAGCCAGTTCTTAGTAAAAAAACACATGACAGCCCAATTGGAGTTTGCCAAGAGGCACCTAAAGGACTGTCAGACCATGAGAAACAAGATTCACTGGTCTGATGAAACCAAGATTGAACTCTTTGGCCTGAATGCCAAGCGTCTCATCTGGAAGAAACCTGGCACCATCCCTACAGTGAAGCATGGTGGTGGCAGCATCATGTTGTGGGGATGTTTTTCAATGGGAAGTACTGGGAGACTAGTCAGGATCGAGGGAAAGATGAATGGCACAAAGTACCGAGAGCTCCTTGAAGTAAACCTGCTCCAGAGCACTTAGGACCTCAGACTGGGGCAAAGGTTCACCCTCCAACAGGACAACAACCCAAAGCACACAGCCAAGACAACACAGGAGTGGCTTCGGGACAAGTCTCTGAATGTCCTTGAGTGGCCCAGCCAGAGCCCGGACTTTAACGCGATCGAACATCCCTGGAGAGACGTGAAAATAGCTGTGCAGCGACGCTCCCCATCCAGCCTGACACAGCTTGAGAGGATCTGCAGAGGAGAATTGGAGAAACTCCCCAAATACAGGTGTGCCAAGCTTGTATTGTCATAGCCAAGACGACTCGTGGCTGTAATCGCTTCCAAAGGTATTTCAACAAATTACTTTGCAAAGGGTCTGAATTGTGTGGGTAGATTGATGAGGGGGAAAAATGATTTAATCCATTTTAGAATAAGGCTGCATGTAACAAAATAAAATGTGGAAAAAGTCAAGGGGTGTGAATACTGAATGCACTGTATATAAATGATTTAACATTAGCATGAAATACAGAAGAAGATAAAAAAGTTTGTTCATATTATTAAAACTTCCTGAAAAGCATTAACAGTTCACCATTGAACCATGGGAGAGTACCCACCATAGGATGGGGAAAAGAGCAATGTTGTTTGACTTGTGCTGTTGTTTTGAAGGCCCAAAGGTCAACAACAAATTTTTACTCTTATCATTATGAAGCCTTCCTCAAAATATCACACTTATCAAGAGATGAAAATTGCACGTATTACTCAATTCTGCTTGGACCCCCTCTCGTAAAGTTAATTGTAATAAAGTTACAAAAAAAATTTAAAAATGCATTTGTTTTGTGTGTCTCTCAGTTTGTGTGGAGCTGTTTAAATGTCTTCTGTGTTGTTCAGCCATGCATTATGCATTGCAATATGTTAAAGGTCAAATTCCTTACGCCTAAAATATTTCAACATATTAAGGGCAGAGGAAGCATGGGCACAGCATGTGGGGACTAAACTTAAATCTACATAATACATGTTGGAGACGTTATGGCCATTGAGTATAAAGTAAGAACCGAGCAAATTACTTGTGACTCGAGAAACACCTGGAGCATATGCATGGTGAGCGGTATGGACCAGCTGCCAATATGCAAATGTGTGTTAATCAAGTAAGCACACATTGATACCAATTCAACTGACAAATTATGGACATTACCTTAAGAGATGGCTGATTACATATAGTGACATTAAATTATGCAGACAATGCAAATAACATACAAAACAGACTGAAGTCTTAAAGTAAAGACCTACTTTGCTTTCCCATGCAGTAGAAAATCCCCATCAATCTCCACTCAGACAGGGTTTTAGTCTGTTTATAAGATGCAGTGGATTTCCTAGTTAGTGTGTAGGTGGCCGTATAAGGGAGAAGGTGATGATAAAGAGCTGTGCTTTCTGAACCTGGCACCAGCACACAGTCATGTTTCCTCTTGGCTATTCTCAAACAGCCCTCTGTACTAAGGCCTTGTGGGAACATCCCCCCTCAGACTGTGTGTGGTGGAAACTTTACTCTGGGATATGTTGCTCTTAAACACAGCCAACAAGAAATGTCCCAGGAGGGTTAGATTACAGCTTCTCAACACTAAAATGGCAAAGTTGTTGCCATTATAAAAGAGTGAGTGATTTATTGTCCCCCTAACAGGCAGTTTTATCACAGCAATACATACACATTTGTATTTTCACCTAGGGCCTATAAATGTGGTTCCCCTTTTATAGACGATAACATTGGAGTGACCTAAGCATGTATTCATATGACACAACAACCAACCACACAGCGTTCACAACGTTGAGCCCACACTTCAATCTCCACAAATGGATGAGTGAGATTTATCTTTATAGATGGAGGAGCGGGTATAGCGGTGGGACAATCGGTTGGTTTAATGTCAACCTTGACTGGGAGAATTCAATTTCATGTCTGCATAAAATGGCTATAATTTGCTCATGGTGTCATAAATCTAAGTTGCTATGATTTTAACTAATTAGTTTCATGTCTGAGTCAGCAGCTCTGGTAGAAAAACAGAAGGGAAATGAACAAAGAAAATCATTATGTTATTCCATCTGAGATTTCCACCCTGTTAGACGTTAACAATGCTGTTGTGAGAGAAAGAATCATGTACTGCAGACGATTTCAACCAGTTACAGAATGAATAATGGTTTATAGATACGTTTTCGACAGTGATTAATAGACTAGACTGTAGATGCACTTAGTTCCAGGCACACAGGTATTACTGTAATCGTGGTCAGTCTGTTGCTCAGGCCTTATGTTTTGCTGAGATCAAGTCTACCCACCCAACACATGGAATATTCAAATCCAGCAGCCCATTTAGAAAATCCTTTATTTAAAATGCATCCACAACTGAACTGGGAGTTACACTAGAGAGCAGGCCGGGGACGTTCCAAAAGCTCCATAACATTTAGCTATTAGCAGCGAGAGGCAGAGGAGGGGGTATAAGTGGGTGTGACTGACTGATTGAAATGGCATTTGATGTGGCAGATGTGTGCTGTAGGGGGATTTCACCTCTCACACAGCCACTGCATAACATGTCTAAAAACCTAATGTAAAGTAGATCTATGTGAAAGGCCATACCTATTCACCAATGAAATCCTGTGCGGGACAGCACGAAATGAGACGCAGAGACGTGACTTCAACAAAAAGAAGGAAAGTGTATTTATAGTTCTTCTTTCAACTCTCCCCGGGGCCGTACAAACAAAGGCCCGGGTAATGGCTATCCAAACAAAACCAACAAAAAAAACTAACAGTTGGTACCACACGCCAATCCAACAGCTTGAGCCAAACCTATAACCGGGAATCCTACTGTCCTGGAATTCGCCATAGAATCCGGCTCATAATCACTCTCCCCCCTCTGCCCCTTCCTTATTAAGAGAGCACAAACAATCATCAGTCAATTGGCATCAGGTGAACTCATCAGTAGTGGCTGTACCGCGGTCCACCTCCAGGAGAGGGTGCAGTCAGACCACTTGATCCGGCTGATCCCTCACACATCCCCCCTTCAAGCCAGAACCAGGGGGGCTCGCGCCAGCTGGACCTACCAGGTCTCGGCGAGAAAGCGCATCCGCATTACTGTGTAGTTTTGCACTTGTGAACCACCTCATTATCCGGCTATTATTGTCCCATTTTCCCGCCATCCACTTGAGGGGGCATGGTCAGTGACAAGGCGGAAACTTCTCCCCAGGAGGTAATACCTCAGATACCCTAGCGCCCATTTAATCACC
This sequence comes from Oncorhynchus tshawytscha, assembly GCF_018296145.1. Classification (NCBI taxonomy): domain Eukaryota; kingdom Metazoa; phylum Chordata; class Actinopteri; order Salmoniformes; family Salmonidae; genus Oncorhynchus; species Oncorhynchus tshawytscha. The sequence goes on along the minus strand of NC_056442.1, from coordinate 24,816,720 downwards.
CATGCCTGTCTCTCCACAGTAGCATAGCTTCGCTCCCTAGGGAACAGCTTAAGGCTGATATACACAATGTGGTCTTCCTCCTCCCCCTCCCCCTTTGACAACACGGCCCCTATCCCTGTGTCTGATGCGTCTGTGAATACAGTAAAAGGCATGTAAAAGTCTGGCATCCTCAAAACAGGGTTTGTGCATAACACAGTCTTAAGTCCATTAAAAGCTTTTTCGGCCCTGTCGGTCCATACCATCCGCACCATTCTGAGTTTTGGGTCAGGTCAGTCAGTGGCGCTGCTATGGTGGAATAGTTTGGTATGAAGCGCCGGTAGTATCCTGTCAGTCCCGGGAAGGCGTGCACCACCTTCTTGTTATCGGGCCTGGACCACTCCTACACCGCCTGTGTTTTCTCCTTCTGGGGTTTGATGAGGCCACTGCCAATAGTGTACCCCAAGTATTCGGCTTTGTTTAAGCCAAGGTGGCACTTCTTAGGATTGGCCTTAAGCCTGGCCACCTCCAGGCTTGCCAACACAGCTCGCACCTTGTTTAGGTGGTCGTCCCAGTCCTCCGTGCCAAACCACGAGCAGGACTCCTCTGGTGTGGAGTCGGCGAAGATCTATCGAAGCCGTTCTCTCTCCTCCTGCCTCCTATCCTCACCTGCCTGGATCACTCTTCGCCTTGGCTCTCGATTCCGTGGCACGTCTCATCACTAGACGTCTCTTCAAAGACCCGCCGCAGCAGTCATGTGGAATCCTCATCGTGCTTCTCTTGTTCCCCTAGTAGCACCCGGGTTATGTGCCAGGCCCATGGGGTACTGTGAGCTCCTCTTCTCGGCCCCTCTGATGCTTCTCCGCATTGGCTCACAACTGGTGGAAGAGTGGGCCCACAACCGGTGGAAGAGTGGGCAGTCACGACTGAGGAGGACGGGAACTGACAAGTTCGGTGACAGGTCCATCCCCATAGTGACCTTTCCCACAGGTGTGGTCATCTTTACTTGGGCCCTGGGGTAATCCTGGACATCGCCATGTATGCATGATACCTTCACTTCGCCTTCGAGCACTGTCCAGGTGTCCTGTATATCCCTTTGGCTGAGGGAGACCATGCTGCAGGAGTCCAGGAACGCAAATGTTTCAGTTCTGCCTATTCTCACCGGAACGCGCCGGGCAGGGGCCGTCTCTGCCTGCCAGCAGGGCGCTTGATGAGGAATGTCCCTTGCCTGGGAGGGGCCGGGGCTCGGGATAGGGGACTCGGTGGGCATGGGCTCCTCCATTTTCGGGCAGTGTCGTGTGATGTGTCCTAGGGCTTGACATTTAAAACACCGGACCGTGCGGGGAATAGGTTCATGTCTCATTCTCTCCCTCTCTGGTGGCAGCTTCTCTCTCTTCCTCTCCACTCGTAGTAGGGCTTCTTTCAAAAAAAATGTTTTAACCTTTATTTGACTAGACAAGTCAGTTAAGAACAAATTCTTATTTTCAATGACGGCCTAGTAACAGTGGGTTAACTGCCTTGTTCAGGGGCATAACAACAGATTTTTACCTTGTCAGCTCGGGTTTTCAATCTTACAACCTTTCGGTTACAAGTCCAATGTTCTAACCACTAGGCTACCTGCCTAAGGGCTTCTTGTGCCGGCTTCCCACGCCTATCGGCCTCTACAGCCCTACAGGTCTCAATAGCCCTGACTAGGGCATCCATTGTCTGGGAGTTGCTCTGGCTTACTGTTCTTAGTAGGGTCGTTGGCAGTTCTCTCAAGCACTTGTCGACCGCGATTGTCTCTGACTAGGCGGACTAACTGGAGCGCTTGTCCTCTAAGTGATGCGTCATCCTTGTAGGTTGATCCGTGGAACCTCTGGGCTCTCTCGCGAGGGCTCAGGTTATACCGAGCCAACACCTCTTCCTTCAACTTGCTGTAGTCCAGCTCAGCTTCCTCGCCCAGGTCGTAATACGCTGCCTGTGCTGGCCCTGATAGCAGGGGCGAGATCAGCCCGGCCCACTCTCCTTCAGGCCACCCTTCTCGCCTGGCCGTCCGTTTGAGGGCCAGGAAGTAGGCCTTGATGTCGCCCTCTTTGCTCATCCATGGTCAGGCTGTTCAACATCGGCGTGGCTCTCATGTCGGCCGGTCTCCCCCATGCCAGGTCCTGTTGGATTGCAGCTAGAGTGTTTGCGCCTGTTGTATGCCACCATCGCTCATCTTCTGCCCTTCGCCTGTGTCTCTGCTATGGGGGGGGTTCAATCAGTCTTGGCTTCTGGTGCCCGCATTGTCCACCAATGTGAAAGGCCGTACCTATTCACTGACGAAATCCTGGGCAGGAGAGCATGAAATGAGACGCAGAGAAAAATAACAAAAATGTATTGGGAGTTCATCTTTCAACTCTCCCTGGGACCATACAAACAAACGCCCGGGTAATGGCTATCCTAACAAAAAAACAAACGGTTCGTACCACACGCCAATCCAACAGCTTGAGCCTATAACCTATAACCGGGAATCCAACTGTCTTGGAATTCGCCATAGTCTCCGGCTTATAATCACTGCCCTCTGCCCCTTAAGAGAGCACAAACAATCATCAGTTAATTAGCCTCAGGTGAGCTCATCAGTAGTGGCTGTACTGCGGCCCACATCCAGGAGAGGGTGCAGTCGGACCCCTTGATCCAGCTGATCCCTCACTTTACAAACCTAATGTAGTGCATGGAATATAATTTTGGCAATAGATCCGCTACATGTCTCGTCAAGTGTCAGAAGAGATTGGCATGAGGCATTACGTTACATTAGACACCGTCAGAGACGACCACTCAGAGAGATTGGAAAACCAAAAAGATTTGCTCGCCGCACATGCTCTGTCATCCCTCCTGGACAGGTGACGGGTGAACATTTTCCTAATACGGATTCAGTACACCTGCTTGTCTACATGAATAGAGCTAAAACCCTGACGATCGATAGACATAACCACAGTCAGGAGTGTGGCCAGTCAGCCAGCCAGATGACCTTGGTTCATTGGTAGAGTGAGTGAGTTGGTGTGTAAGCAGGCAGTAGCACCACACTGTCGAAAGCATGACCACCCTTATCAACCTGGACGGACATGACTGTAGAACGTAGGCAATGTTAACACTATGAATGACAGGAAAGGTGACAGACGCAATGTAAAACATGTCCACACACAGGACCATGACATGACTTAACTAAGGAACATTGACGTGTTCACATGGTGTAAAATGAAAGGAAAGGTGAGATGATCAGACATTGTCAAAGAGCCATTGTAAAACATGTCCATACACACAACTTCCCTTTGGCACATGTACTTGTTCATGGTCAATATGGTATAACTGAAAGGAAAGGTGTCACAGGCATTCACAGGGGGTTCTGCCCTGAAGGGGGGTCAGTAAGGGCTAGCTAACATCAAGACCATGGACAGCGGTCGCTAAGTTGTTGACTCATCTATCTGCCATAGAATAGACAGCCAGGCCCCCTGCGACACACACACAGGTTAATCCATAGCTGCCAGTCACAAGGGACTTCCTATTCTATTCTTTAGAGCAACACATGTAATCTAAATGAGAGGAGCAACTTTTTCACAAAGGAGACTTGTCACATGGTTATGGTTTGTTTGTAGTCAAGTAGCCTTGTTGACATCCTGCCCTGCTTTACAAGCATGTGTTTTTGATATTTTGTGGCAAAATGCATTAATGATAAATGTAAAAACTTGGGTGACAAATGCCTCCTGCATTAATATGCTGGTAACCTCCAAAATAAAGGAAACACTTGAGTAAATGACGGATAAAAAGTATATTGAAAGCAGGTGTTCCAGACAGGTGTGGTTCCTGAGTTAATTCAGCAATTAATGTTCCATCATGCTTAGGGTCATGTATAAAATGCCCAGTTGCCCATTATTTTGGCTACCATGGCTAAAACCCCGTATCGCAAGAATCTAGAGTGTTTTTTTATGAACGTTTATGTCTGCTTGTGTGTGTGTGTGTGTGTGTGTGTGTGTGTCTGTCACCAGATCTCAACCCAATTGAACACTTATGGGAGATTCTGGAGCGACGCCTGATACAGTGTTTTCACCAAATGATGGAATTTCTCATGGAAGCCTCCAGTAGAGTTCCAGACACTTGTAGAATCTATGGCAAGGCACATTGAAGCTGTTAAGCCGCCTCAACGCTCTATTAAGACACTTTATGTTGGGGTGAATAGTTGTGCACTCTCAAGTTCAGTTTTTTGGCCTTTTTTCTTGTTTGTTTCACAATAAAAAATATTTTGCATGTTCTGTAAATCAAATGATACAACCCCCCACCAAAAAAATCTATTTTAATTCTAGGCTGTTAGGCAACAAAATAGGAAAGGGGGGTGAATACTTTCGCAAGCAACTGTAGCAGTGTTGCCCCCACTGAATCTCTATTTTGAGTAAGATGCTGTTTGTTAAGAACTGAACACAGTAACTCTGTGTGTGTGTGTGTGTGTGTGTGTGTGTGTGTGTGTGTGTGTGTCTTGCCAGCGGCGGTGTGGAATGGGGTGAGTGATCAGAAGGCTGCTGATCGCAGGCCCAGGTGGGACCCTGCTGTTGTGGCCAGGAGCAAGGTACTCACCGTAATTGCTTTGGTAAATATAAATTCCTAATTTATACATAAGCTGTAGAATGAAGGCGCCCTAGGTAAGGGCTTCTGCTCTGCCAATACGGAATCAAAGGGATAGAAAAAAAAACTACAAAAACTCTTAAAATCACTTTAACCCCAAAACACATCAAACTAACAAGGACATCCCAGGTGGCACAGTGGTTAAGGGTGCTATACTTCAGCGCCAGCTGTGCCACCAGAGACTCTGGGTTCGCGCCCAAGCTCTGTCGTAACCGGCCGCGACCGGGAGGTCCGTGGGGCGACGCACAATTGGCTTAGCGTCGTCCAGGTTAGGGAGGGTTTGGCTGGTAGGGATATCCTTGTCTCGTTGCCTGCACGGTGTTTCCTCCGACACATTGGTGCGGCTGGCTTCCGGGTTGGATGTGTGCTGTGTTAAGAAGCAGTGCGGCTTGGTTGGGTTGTGTTTTGGAGGACGCATGACTTTCAACCTTTGTCTCTACGGGAGTTGTAGCGATGAGACAAGATAGTAGCTACTAACAATTGGATACCATGACATTGGGGAGAAAAAGGGGGGTAAAATTAAATAGTAGCTTAACTAAGTAGGGTGTTGCACCCTCGAACACGACTCAGTGAAAGGGTCCTATCGGTTTTAATCAGTGCCATACTCCAGAAATCACAGAGACATAGGAACGACCCTGTTAAATACAGCCAAACAACACACGTCAGAACCGATACCACTGGATCGGAAACATTAGTGGCTTCATGCTGAGTTGAATATAAGAGTACTTTAAATTATGAACTGCAAATGTTCTTTCAGAGCTTTCAAGTGAAATACTAAGATTCTAAATGGACATTAATTCCAATTCAAGTCAATACATTTCATTACCAAGCAAGTAAATAAACACAAACTCTTTGGCAAATGGAAAAATATAGTCACTTCAATTTCGGAACCTATCAACGTGGTCGATGAGACACTGTCTTTGTTATTAAAAAAGAAACCTTAAGTTGTCAGCTATCAGGTTAATTGACTCTTCTCCCAAGAGACTATAACACTGCCACAGCCAGCAACATGAAAACCTAGCTGAAGCACACTGCCAATGATGACAAACTGTTTTTGAGCGTGGTAATACGATCTAAGAATTTTTCTTCCATTAGGACGAACTGAGGTTGGGTTCAAGCACCACAGCTGAAAAGCTATGACTGATTCACACTATATGGCCGACCCAAACCGTACTGCGCTGGCTTGGATATTGTCTTCTCATATTATCCTTTCCAAGAGGGTTCCAGCAAGTATGGCAGAAGTGTAACCACTAGGCCAGGCCAGTACAGCCTAGCTCGAATTGGCTCAGTTTGGCAAACAGTCTGGAAAACATAATCTTTACAATCTAATACATTTATTCAAAATCAATTCAATAACTGTATTACTGCCATACCCGGGTCATGAAAGCAGTCAAATTCTACATGACTGTGCAGGTCATTAGTAGCCTACCAAACTTGATAACTGCCTGGTACTCAGCACTCTATTGTATTTGAAAATCGAATCAACACTTCATGAGAGCCCAAGTGCCGCAACATTTCTCTTGGCTATGCAATTGCGTGAGAAAACCGAGTGATGGCCGCTAATAAAAAGAGGAGGATCCCAACAGCTTTCTGTAGGCTAGGTCTACAATATTTATTTATCAACTTTCCTAATATTAAGCACATTGCTTATATTTACAACATGAGTATAGCCTAACTGGCTGGCATGAAAATAAACCAATGTGAAAAGCATCCTCCATTTGCTATTTAAGTGCATAGATGATATGTATTTTCTCCGCTGCCCCTGTTTGGATACAGGTGCATGATAATGGTCCATTCTAAATCAAAACAAATGTCACACATATATTATTTAGTATATATAATGACAAGATTAAATCAAGAAAAGTCTGATGGGTGACAATATTAGCCTATCACATATATTATCACTTGTGAATGATGCCCAGCATAAAAAACAATGCCTTTTTTGGGCCATTTTTTCTAATCCTAGTCACACACCTCATGTAGCATAGCCCATGGGCCTATATCTTTTAATAAGGTCTGTATCACAACTAAAGTGGCCAAATAACCTTCTTAAAATTAAGCACACTAATCCACTTTACAAGGGGTGTAGAGCCTAACTGGCAAATATATGCAGCGCGTAAGTTTCAAGTTTGGGGAAGATCACCATAAAAATCACCATTTTCACCATAAAAATGCACCTTTATAATAAAAGCATAAGTGCATTTGCACTTAGGTCGACCTTTTTACTATGTGGGATAGTAGATTGACATAGGCTAGTGCTTTTGTTGTTCGTTAGGCCTACTCATCTTGTTGGCTGACGAAAAGGAAATGTGGACAGTTCTTACAATACTTCAATATGCACTTCGGTATTGGATATGGACGCTCGCATGTGCGTCCCGGATGTGTCTATTTTCATTTGTAACCTGACGGAGAGCCATGTGAGCGAGAGACGCTTCCGATTGCGTAGCACACTCCGGGCCGCAAAAGGTATGGATGTTTTAGGTTATGATGGCCACAAAGGGGATGCCACTGTGAAATTCGAGGCATTATCAAGCGCTTGTCAAATTGTGAATGAGAGAATATTGGAGTGTGTACAGCCTGCACAAAAAAAACTTTCAAGCAACTTTTTTCAAATCATCAGAGTCTCATCATGCAGCCTTACAATATATGACAAATCAAAACATACAGCCCAACGTTTGTAGAACATCTAAAGTGTCACCTTCTGACCTTAGTTCTTTTGTTATGTCCTTGTTTTAGTATGGTCAGGGCGTGAGTTGGGTGGGTTGTCTATGTTCCTTTTTCTATGTTTTGGGATTTCTGTGTTTGGCCTGGTATTGTTCTCAATCAGAGGCAGCTGTCAATCGTTGTCCCTGATTGAGAACCATACTTAGGTAGCCTGGTTTCACTTTTGAGTTGTGGGTGATTATGTTTCCTGTGTCTGTACCATACGGTACTGTTTCGATTTTCGTTTGTTCATTCACGTTTTTATTTTGTATTTTTGTAGTGTTCAGTTTTATATATTAAAATGGACACTTACTACGCTGCACATTGGTCCGACCTCTCTTACTCCTCGTCAGAAGAAGAGGAGAGTCGTTACATAAAGTTCCATTAATGACTCTAAATTAAGCATATAGGAGTACCTATTTCTTTAACTGCTCAACAAAACGCATGTGCACACTCCCTCAAATCGTTTGAAGAAAATATCAATATTTTATTTGTTCAATTGTATTCCTCATACTATAAAATAATGCCACGGAATTATAATTGAATCTTGTCTGCTAAATGAACTAGTGTTGTCCACAGCCATTTGGCATAGCCACATCAGGATCTAACATAAGGACAACTCAGAGTATGCTATAATGTTCTTCTGAAATAGACTATATTTTCTTCATATTATGCTTCTTTAGACCTGTCTAAAATAAATCATGAATTTATTGTGAAGGTGTAGGCTATATTACAAGGATTTATTAGACTTTTTAAAATGCCTTGTAGGCTATGTGTGGAAGCCAGTAGATGCTAAATGTGTTTATGTTAATTAACGGTCAATTACCGTGAGACCGACAGTTATTTGCTTGACAATCACCAGCTGACGAAATTTTGTGACCGCCACAACCCTAGTCACATGTCAATACTAGTTTACAAGCCTGGCATTAGGGCATGACAGAAAGGTCATAGAGAGGTCACAGTAGCACTCTGCCACCAGGCTACATCCTCTAACCCTGCAGCTCTGTTTCTTCACACACTCAGGTGCTACACCACGCCACAGTGTGATCAGACAGAGTCAGAAGACAGGCGGTGGGATGAAAGAGTGTTTGTGTTATGTCTGCTGTTACGTAACATAACAACAGGTTCATCTGGAAGTCATTTGTCATAGTGCAGGACTTACAGCCACACATTGGGGCTCGAACCAAACAATGTCATAGTGGCCGATGTAGTAGGGGATGGAGCGAGAGGAGGGAGAGAGGATGGATGTGGATAGTTCCACAGGCAGAAAGGAAATCAGATCTGCCATGTCAGGAGTCCTGCACTCCAGCACAGTAAGGTTTCAAATCAAATCAAATGTAATTTTGTCACATACACATGGTTAGCAGATGTTAATGCGAGTGTAGCAAAATGCTTGTGCTTCTAGTTCCAACAATGCAGTAATAACCTATGAGTAATCTAACCTAACATTTGTGTAAAGTGTAAAGGGATAAAGAATATGTACATAAAGATATATGAATGAGTGACGGTACAGAACGGCATATGCAAGATGCAGTAGATGGTATCGAGTACAGTATGTACATATGAGATGAGTAACGTAGGGTATGTAATCATTATATTAAGTGGCATTGTTTAAAGTGGCTAGTGATACATTTTTACATCAATTTCCATCAATTTCAATTATTAAAGTGGCTGGAGTTGAGTCAGTATGTTGTCAGCAGCCACTCAATGTTAGTGGTGGCTGTTTAACAGTCTGATGGCCTTGAGAAACTGTTTTTCAGTCTCTCGGTCCCTGCTTTGATGCACCTGTACTGACCTCGCCTTCTGGATGATAGCGGGGTGAACAGGCAGTGGTTCGGGTGGTTGTTGTCCTTGATGATCTTAATGGCCTTCCTGTGACATCGGGTGGTGTAGGTGTCCTGGAGGGCAGGTAGTTTGCCCCCGGTGATGCGTTGTGCAGACCTCACTACCCTCTGGAGAGCCTTGCGGTTGTGGGTGGAGCAGTTGCCGTACCAAGCGGTGATACAGCCCGACAGGATGCTCTCGATTGTGCATCTGTAGAAGTTTGTGAGTGCTTTTGGTGTCAAGCCAAATTTCTTCAGCCTCCTGAGCTGCTGCGCCTTCTTCACAACGCTGTCTGTGTTGGTGGAACAATTCAGTTTGTCCGTGATGTGTACGCCAAGGAACTTAAAACTTACTACCCTCTCCACTACTGTCCCGTCGATGTGGATAGGGGGATGCTCCCTCTGCTGTTTCCTGAAGTCCACGATCATCTCCTTCGTTTTGTTGACATTGAGTGTGCGGTTATTTTCCTGACACCACACTCCGAGGGCCCTCACCTCCTACCTGTAGGCCGTCTAGTCGTTTTTGGTGATCAAGCCTACCACTGTAGTGTCGTCCGCAAACTTGATGATTGAGTTGGAGGCGTGCATGGCTACCCAGTCGTGGATGAACAGGGAGTACAGGAGAGGGCTCAGATCGCACCCTTGTGGTGCCCCAGTGTTGAGGATCAACGGGGTGGAGATGTTGTTACCTACCCTCACCACCTGGGGGGCGGCCCATCAGGAAGTCCAGTACCCAGTTGCACAGGGCGGGGTCCAGGGTCCAGAGCTCGAGCTTGACCCAGGGTCTCGAGCTTGATGACGAGTTTGGAGGGTACTATGGTGTTAAATGCTGATCTGTAGTCGATGAACAGCATTCTCACATAGGTATTTCTCTAGTCCAGATGGGTTAGGGCAGTGTGCAGTGTGGTTACGATTGCATCGTCTGTGGACCTATTGGGGCGGTAAGCAAATTGGAGTGGGTCTAGGGTTTTAGACGACTAGAACGGGCATTAGTGGTGCAGAAATACACCATATACAGTGCATTTGGAAAGTATTGAGACCCCTTTACTTATCTACTGTGTGTAGATTGATGAGGGGGAAAAGCGATTTAATCCATTTTAGAATAAGGCTGTATCGTAACAAAATGTGGAAAAAGTCAAAGGGTCTGAATACTTTCTGAACACACTATATACAAAAGTATGTTGACACCCTTCAAATTAGTGGAATAGGCTATATCAGCCACACCTGTTCCTGACAGGTGTATGAAATGAAGGTCCTTTCTGACCATGTGACAGGTTTAATGTGAGAGGGAGAATCTCCAGGAACCCAGTGGTGAGGCATAACATTTTGCACTTTGCAGGGAAATAAAAACAATGCAATGGAGGTCTAAACCTACAATTTGTAAGTGCACAATAACAATCTGTGGCTAATTCTTGCCTACCGACTGGAAGATCCAGGTTATAGATCTGTGCTTCCAACTTTGTGACAACAGTTTGGGAAGACGGCATTGCACTGTTGATACATTGGTGTCAGAAGTGGGATGGCACATGGAACAGAGTAAGGCTGGGCGCTCAGAAAAACATTTAGAAAAGTGGTTTAAACTATACTGTAATGTTCCACTGGGGTTTGCTGCTGTATTATCTGACTAAAAGGTCCTTTCTGAGGAAATAAAAGAAGTCAATGCATAACATTTTGAGACTGGGTAAAAACAGTAAGTGCACAATATAATTCTTGATCCGGCATAGATCCAAGGGCTTATGATCTTCCATTACATGCAGCTCATATTTTTTTAATCTAACCAAGACAAAAGGCAATTATCTGAGTAAAATAATCAGGACCCCATACTGCTTTGCTAGATTACTCTGAATAAACAACAAATTAACTTGAAAGACCTCATCTTTTCATAGTTTAGTGGTAGGAAAGTATGAAGCGAGCACACAGTGCAAACTTATTTCACAGAGGAGCTGATACAGAGCTTAGTCAAGTTTAAAAGGTTGAGGCACAGACAATTAAACAAATATTATGTGATATCATGCTACCTTACTGTCAGAGAAAGCTACACCCAAGCCTGCATCCACAGGGCACATCAGGTCAACTCACTCCCACACATACAGATTCCTACAAAGCTCCTTTTATCCCACAGCATCCTACGTTATACCGTTTACTGACACCGGCCATATTCAACGGGTGTTTAGTGATCCTAAATTCATCAATTATTCTGCGCTCTGGCACACTCAGACGAGAGTGCTCTGAAATCGGAGTAATAGATTACAAACGCACCCAATACTTGGATAATCATTATCAATAGTGCTGATCCTAGTGTTACTATAGATACTGTACCTGTGCAACAATAGCACCTATTCCAATTTGTAGGACTGCCACAGAGTCAGAAGGGTACAACGCCACGTCTCTCCACTCGTAATTAAACATCTTGATCTTATAAATAGTTTGGGTCAGGGTTTTTTCCTGACTAAGTGGCCAGACCAGGAAAAACTCTGGGTCCCGAGTATAAGCTACAACTAGTCACATCATACAGTCAGTAAGCTACTGGTCCTATCAAGTCTTGGATAAAACTGAACTCCTGGCACTATCTATTTGTGGGTAGTACTGTTACATAAAACTAAATGTTTTACATACTCTATAGTCATACAAGAGCTCTATTTTGATTTGTTTAGAAAGGAATTTGCGGCTCTCTCTGTGGACGCTGTTGTGCTTACAGGACGTTATATTTGAAATTGAGGAATTAAGCCTCCAGATAGGATTAAAACTGTTGCCCTCCATGTCCACATTTACTGTCATGCATTTATGGTAATGGTGACAGTGGCTGCAATCCCACAGATTGTGTCTGACACACACACACACACACACACACACACACACATGCAGCTGAGGAAATAGTTTTTTTATAGGCAGTATACCTGTCACAAGTCATACTACTTTCTTATGTTGACAACACTACAGTATGTGTATTTATATACTGCATCAGTACTATTATCAAGGCAGAAGGCGAGACTCAGATGTAGACACGGGAGGCAGATGGTTAGAGTCTTACAATGTTTAATAATCCAAAGGGGTAGGCAAGAGAATGGTCGTGGATTGGCAAAAGGTCAAAACCAGGAGTCCAGGAGGTACAGAGTGGCAGCTCGTGGTCAAGGAAGGTGGAAAAGGAGAATAGCAAAAGGAGTACGGGAAAAACTACGCTGGTTGACCTGACTAAACATACAAGACGAGCTGGCACAGAGAGACAGGAAACACAGGGATAAATACACTGGGGAAAATAAGCAACACCTGGAGGGGGCGGAGGCAATCACAGGAACAGGTGAAACAGATCAGGGCGTGACAACTATAAAGCGTTTTTCTCCGCCTCACATAACTCCAACCAGTCTTGATATAACACACCCACTTAATATGACCTCCACACAATATCTGTCCATTGACAGTAATAGAAAGCTCTGACACAGTATGCCATCCATTGTGTGGCAGGCCCTTTCAGCCAGTTGATTGGCGCTATCCGATCTTCCCATATTTCCCTTTAGAAGTGCAATCATGTGCGCTAAGCTTGCTAACTGGGGATAGCTAATGAGGATCTGTATGCTGAAGCATAGACACACGCCCAGCCACACCTGCCACATCTCAGCTGCTCCATCATATTGATTTACCATACACCATTTCAACAGGAAAACGCTTCCATTCCCTAACATCGTAATTTCACCATGGGTATATTATTCAAATGATCCACTCTCCCGGAGACAAACACATTTAACAGGAGGGGCCCACGGTTCAACTTGACAAGGTGCTTTTACATAATGCTATTGAAAACCAACGATTTCCTGTCAACCAAGAAGAAGGGGATTAGGTAAATATGACATGAATATCTCAAAAGTATTGATATTGTAATAATTACCAGTCATTATTCAAACCTTATCGACAACATTTGTCCTTCTCCAAAAACCGCAGTTCAGCAGTATTCAGTACCACTGTCACTCTGTATTATTTACAGAGCAGGATGTGTTTGTCTTTTCAAGTTCTTCACCTCTGCCAGGTGCTGCATTTACTACAGAGGCATTTCTTTGTGTGCCTCTGTATACAGTATATAGATATTATCACGCTGTGTTTTAAAATCTAAGGGAGTTTACACAACCTAACCCAAGGTTACAGGGCTGGGATAATGAACAAACAGCAGCACTATCAGAAAGTGTGTCTGCTTCTCTGCCTGTTTGTATCTGACACTACATTTCGATAAACCAGGGGGGATATTTGAACAGATCTCCAGTACTGTAGCTTTGTGTGGGTAAAATCACCGGGAAACACAAGCCAGGAAGAAAAGCCACGACACAACCTGTGTGTTGTGACAATTGCATTGTTTGCTTTATAAGCTGTTTGTTCACATGTCTTGACACTGTGATATATAGAGGCCTAAGGCAGAGACAGTAATGAGATTCAACCACACATTTATTTCATCACAAAACCGGAGAACAACCGTTGTCCACTGAAGTCCACAAAACTTCTAGCATGTAACAAACAGTTACATGACCTACAGCATGGTCAAGCAAGTTAATGTTTCCGACATTTTCGGACTACTAAACAACTATTGATTTGGAACCACAGAGAGTTATTAAAACAGGCGCTGCCTCCACTATTCCAGCACCATTTCAACATGTCATCACCTATGCTTAGGCTAATACAGTGACAACTAAAATATAAGGTATCAAAAATGATTTAGTCCAATCAACAGAAGCTAAATACGATGTGGTTGTCCAAGTTAGTGATTTCTGTGTGTTTGTGTGCTTGCAGGTAGGAAAACATGTTGACTCACCCTACTTTTAGAGAAACGCCGATGCCATCATGTTGCCTAAATGGTCTATAAACGCTATCATGATACAGTACACACTTTACTTGTTGTTGTCCTAGGCTACCTGGCTAAAATGCTAGGCCAGCTACTACCTCTAGCTACATATTGAACTTCCATCGTCTCAGTCCAGGGGCACCAGATATGATTTTATGGTTGGATCAGAATTGCCGATATAATCATTGGCCAGTACAGAGAATTAAGTAAAACCACAAGCCCAAATCCCTTTCTCCATCCATGGCTAATTTAGGAAAGGGACAACTTTAGCTAGCTAGCTACCGGAAGACAACAACACAACGAGAAACACGATGGACAGATATCTGCACAGGAGTAAGCCATCTCTAGACATGTTACATCAGTGAAGTAGTGGGAAAAAACACTGGTGTGTGTTTGTGGTGAATAAAGGGGCGTAAACAGAGTTTACATGTGTTTACCCTCCAATACACCCCTGGTGGTGATACAGTCATTTCACTGAGAATGGTAATATGTGATTATAGTAACAAACTGTACGTAAAATGTCACCGTAAGTGACTTATATAATAATATATGCAATTAAGCAGACACTTTTATCCAAAGCGACATAGAGTCATCCATGCATCCATTTTACATCTGGGTGGTCCTGGTAATCACACCCACTATCCTGGCGTGGTAAGCAACATATTCTACCAACTGAGCTACAGAAGACCATTTATAAAGAACATTTTACTGTAACCGTAACTAATATGTCAGCTTATTATGGTGATTATGTTAGTGGTTTTATGCTGCAGTAGTTTATGTGTCAGAAAAATTCGGTGTCCTGTGTGAATCTAAGTTGCCATGTAATGATGGACTAACCAACTGTCTGCAAAGCTTGAAGACATAATCATTTGTTTTTTCCTTCCACCTAAAGCCTTTTTAAATCATAATCAATAAAGAGCTATATCCAATTTTGAACAGCCACCGTGCTTCTACACCTGCATTGCTTGCTGTTTGGGGTTTTAGGCTGGGTTTCTGTACAGCACTTTGAGATATCACCAGAATTGCAAAAATAATTTAAATATAATCCTCACTATATTTGGAGCCACATGAAGAATGTGACATTGAAAGTGCCAGACAGCCTCCCAGCCAACAACTTCAGTGAAATGTAATGCCACTTGAAATGTCAGATTTTCTCTCTGCATTTCCCGTAAGCTTTGAACATTGCAAGAAATGATCCGTATCAATATTAAGGCTGGGCCCAATTATTCTACTGGTGTAAAGCCAAATCTAAACTGGCTTCCAATGACACTGTTTTGGGGTGTGCCAGAACCATTCACAGTGTAGCTCACTCAGTTTAGCTCAACGCTGATTGGCTATTATTTTTTTTAACAAGGGAGGCAAAATGCTCGCTGGCTTCCCTTATATTCAATGCTACTGGCGGCAACACTGATGTTATTTTTGACCAGACAGCATCAGATAGATGGGCTTCATTTCAGAGGGGCGCTGTTTCACTTGCTCTGATTCTTTTTCATTGTCATTTTTATGGGGAAGCCTAGCTTCCCTTGGCATCAATGAATACATGCCATTGCAGATGTCACAAAAAAAAGTACTGTCCTGCAGATAGAAGGAAGTTTACATGTTACTACAAGATGAGGCAGTGCCACTTTTTAATCTAGGAATGTTGTAGCCCTCCCCCCTTGACCTCGTCTCCTCTATGAGCATGGTGTAATGTAGGGGTGCCAAACTCATTCCATGGAGGGCCTAGTGTCTGCTGTTTTTTTTTTTTTTTTTCCTTTCAATTAAGACCTAGACAACCAGGTGAGAGGAATTTGTTACTAATTAGTGACCTTAAATCAATCAAGTACAAGGGAGGAGTGAAAACCAGCAGACACACTGAGCTCTGTGAAATGAGTTTAACACATGGTTTAATGGTTGCAAATGTCTCCTTTCAATATGTTTCGGCAAACAAAACAGGATTAAACATTGTCGTTATCTTAGCTAGAGTACTCATATTAGCAGGGGAAATCGAATGAAGGTGTAACAAGTTATTAAATGTTTTTTTGTTATCACCCCTTCACATCAACTCCAAAGTGTGGCGTCTATCACAGCCCCACATTGAAAATCCTCAATTCAATGACAAATGTGAGTCAGTTAATAGCGTCACTTTAATGTCCGTTTATCTTTATCACTCTGATTGTGTGCAGTCATTACCTCTGAATTGAAGATCACTGCTAATCCTGGGAAACTATTATGAGAACACAAATAGTGTTTCATCTAAAGGAACTTTTCATCTGCCATAAATTAGTGTGTTGATTTTCTTGATGTTTATTAGCAGACATCTATTGCCGCTCACTTCTGATCTCAGGCTGTGTTGATCTCATTTAGAGAATGAAAAGAGAACATCAACACGGCAAAACAGAAAACTACACAGACGGTCATTCTCAGAGGACATGAAAGGCAGATATCTGCACAGGAGTAAGCCATCTCTAGACATGTTACATCAGTGAAGTAGTGGGAAAAAACGCTGGTGTGTGTTTGTGGTGAATAAAGGGGCGTAAACAGAGTTTACATGTGTTTACCCTCCAATACACCCCTGGTGGTGATACAGTCATTTCACTGAGAATGGTAATATGTGATTATAGTAACAAACTGTACGTAAAATGTCACCGTAAGTGACTTATATAATAATATATGCAATTAAGCAGACACTTTTATCCAAAGCGACATAGAGTCATCCATGCATCCATTTTACATCTGGGTGGTCCTGGTAATCACACCCACTATCCTGGCGTGGTAAGCAACATATTCTACCAACTGAGCTACAGAAGACCATTTATAAAGAACATTTTACTGTAACCGTAACTAATATGTCAGCTTAGGTGATTATGTTAGTGGTAAATAGAAAAAAGTTGCCACGTAGTGATGTAACCAACTGTCTGCAAAGCTTGAAGACATAATCATTTGTTTTCCCTAAAGCCTTTTTAAATCATAATCAATAAAGAGCTATATCCAATGAACAGCGACCAGAATTTGGAATATAATTGAAATATAATCCTCACTATATTTGGAGCCACATGAAGAATGTGACATTGAAAGTGCCAGAGAGCCACCCAGCCAACAACTTCAGTGAAATGTAATGCCACTTGAAATGTCAGTTCTTCTCTGCATTTCCGGTAAGCTTTGAACATTGCAAGAAATGATCCGTATCAATATTAGCGCTGGCCCCAATTTGCCAACTGGTCAATTTTTTGGTCGACAGGCTGTTGGTCGACCAAGATTTTTCAGTAGCAAATATATATATATATATATATATATATATATATATATATATATATATATATATATATATATATATATATATATATATTATGGCACACGAGACGCCTGTCTTATTTGTGGCCATCTCAGTGAACTAATCCATTGCAGAGGCTGAGACTAATCCATTGCGGAAGCAGCAGTAATGGCATAGCCCCCCAAAAAGCGGAGTCTAGAATACACTCTCTCCAGAATACACTCTCTCCAAACAATTTGTGCACGTTTGTTATTTCATAACCTCATTGTGTGAATTGTTTGCATTTGATTGTTAGTGTCTATCAATCCCCAAATACATAGGGTACCAGTCAAAAGTTTGGAATGAGTAGGTGTGTCCAGGGTTTTCCTCTATTTTTACTATTTTCTACATTGACATCAAAACTTTGAAATAACAAATATGGAATCATGTAGTAACCAAAAAGTGTTAATCAAATCTAAATGTATGTTTTATTTTAGATTCTTCAAAGTAGCCACCATTTGCCTTGTTGACAACTTTGAGTAAAGATCTGAAAACAAGCTTTTGTTAATGTTGTGGTGTATTGACAAAGCTTTGGGAAAGTAATACAAAATAAATAACTATATGGTAGCCTATATTCTAATCCTTTTCAGTATTAGATTAAATACTACACTTTTGCTTCATATTATTGGTACAAGGGTAACTCCATAATCACTTAAATGTACACAGTTTTCTGGGAAGTTGGTCATGGTGTCAGGGGAGTGTTTGTGACAACGAACCCCCAGATACAAATCAACAGAGCTTGACAGTTTGTTGTCAGGACCATTTACATAACATTAAGACTGCAGCATGAGGCAACAACAGGGAAAAGCAGGCATCATTAAGTACTTTGACAGCATGCATCTGTGATGATGTGCCACGCAGTCTTGCAAGAGGCTGGCGAACACACCCGTCTATTATCTGTCAGCACGTCATTGCCTCGCTCCCATCGATCAGACCCTCCCCTCTTTTGTGTGTGTGTGGCCTCAATGGATGGGAGGGAAAGGAACCAGATCTCCAGCGAGCCACTCCTTCCTTTCTTGAGTCCCCATCCCAGCGGAGGCCCATATCCCAGATGTCTGTCACATTGAAAATTCTCCACCTCGGCATCAACTGATCATCCTGTCTACCTCAAACGTGCTGTGACGTGGTGAGGTAGGGCCCAGGTGCAGAGAAGAGACCAGACAAGGAATCAGTGGTTAAAGATAAACATAATACTTTACTGAGAAACAGTAGCCGCAGGATCACAGTACACTTGGGGGAAAAAAACAACAAACACTAAGTCTTGCAACCTCACTCAGGAACCAACCACACACAGTAAGCAATTCAAGCTTCTGCAAAGGACAACCGAAAACACACCTCTTTTAACGGGGAAATCATACACATCTGAATGTTGTTAATGTCTCTAGGACACTCTCTGCCGCCCTCCAGAACGTTATGAAGAGTGATCAGATGAATTGCAATTAATTGCAAAGCCCTGTCACAAAAGGACCAGCTGACATCATGTCAGTGATTCTCTCATTAACACAGGTGTGAGTGTTGACTAGGACAAGGCTGGAGATCACTCTGTCACGCTGATTGAGTTCGAAAAACAGGCTGGAAGCTTCAAAAAGAGGGTGATGCTTGGAATCATTGTTCTTCCTCTGTCAATCATGGTTACCTGCAAGGAAACACCAGCCGTCATCATTGCTTTGCACAAAAAGGGCTTCACAGGCAAGGATATTGCTGCCAGTAAGATTGCACCTAAATCAACCATTTATCGGATCATCAAGAACTTCAAGGAGAGCGGTTCAATTGTTGTGAAGAAGGCTTCAGGGTGCCCAAGAAAGTCCAGCAATGTAATGGATGTCTTCGGGAGAAAGAGAGGAGGACCAAAGCGCAGCGTGGTAAGTGTTCATGATGATTGAATTAAAGAAAGCACTGAACACTGAATCAAAACAATAAACGATGACGTGAATTTACAAAACCGAAACAGTACCGTGTGGCCCAAACACTCACACGGAAACAAACACCCACAAACCAAAAGTGAAACCCAGGCTACATAAGTATGATTCCCAATCAGGGACAACAATTGACAGCTGCCTCTGATTGAGAACCATACTAGGCCGAACTCAAAAACCAACCAGTACAGAGCTTGCTCAGGAATGACAGCAGGCAGGTGTGAGTGCATCTGCACACACAATGAGGCGAAGACTCTCGGAAGATGGCCTGGTGTCAAGAAGGGCAGCAAAGAAGCCACTTCTCTCCAGGAAAAACATCAGGGACAGACTGATATTCTGCAAAAGGGATCGGGATTGGACTGCTGAGGACTGGGGTAAAGTCATTTTCTCTGATGAATCCCATTTCCGATTGTTTGTGGCATCCGGAAAAAAGCTTGTACAGGGAAGACAAGGTGAGCGCTACCATCAGTCCTGTGTCATGCCAACAGTAAAGCATCCTAAGACCATTCATGTGTGGGGTTGCTTCTCAGCCAAGGGAGTGGGCACACTCACAATTTTGCCTAAGAACACAGCCATGAATAAAGAATGGTACCAACACATCCTCCGAGAGCAAATTCTCCCAACCATCCAGGAACAGTTTGGTGACAAACAATGCCTTTTCCAGCATGATGGAGCACCTTGCCATAAGGCAAAAGTGATAACTAAGTGGCTCGGGGGAACAAAACATCGATATTTTGGGTCCAAGGCCAGGAAACTCCACAGACCTTAATCCCATTGAGAACTTGTGGTCAATCCTCAAGAGGAAGGTGGAAAAACAAAACCCCACAAATTCTGACAAACTCCAAGCATTGATTATGCAAGAATGGGCTGCCATCAGTCAGGATGTGGCCCAGAAGTTCATTGACAGCATGCCAGGGCAGATTTCAGAGGTCTTGAAAAAGAAGGCTCAACACTGCAAATATTGACTCTTTACATCAACTTCATGTAATTGTCAATAAAAGCCTTTGACATCTATGAAATGCTTGTAATTATACTTCAGTATTCCATGATAACATTTGACAAAAATATCTAAAGACACTGAAGCAACAAACTTTGTGGAAATTAATATTTGTGTCATTCTCAAAACTTTTGGCCACGACTGTGGACACTATTTTGCATAGGTAATTAGAAAAATTCCAAATACAGATTTCAATTTATTACAATGACTCTCAAAGACAGAGTGTGACATATAGGCACTAGATATAGGAAACTTCACAATAGACTAACTCCTCTCTAACAGCAAACCAATACTGTCCCTGCAGGGGCTCCTCCTCTTCCATTCGGGCTATAAACAGACCCAATCTTAAACTGACCAGAGCAAATGTGTCCGAGTTACCGCAGGAGTTCCAAGGACAGAGCGGTGCAGCTTTGCCACAGTGTTGTGTGTCTCCTGGTGAAAGGGATTCTGCTCTCCACTGCTTTGCTTTCACACAATAGAAGGCCAGCACTACAGGGGACCCCAAGCGCTGGGCCGAGCCAAGGACGTTTGCGCAGTAAAAGTAAACAACTGCACCATCCCACAGAATGAGATGCCTTCCATTTCTGGCATCATGTGGCTGTGTAATCAATGCTTGGCAAAGTCCCCCCATCCCGCTCCTCCGTCCCCCCTTCCAATGTGTGTAGTGGGCCACTTTACCTGCCAAGAATGTAATCTTTCCTCTGTTTTGCATAAAGCCAGTGTGGCTCTCGTCAATGCGATGGACACATGCCAGGGAACACCTCTTGTCGTTGATCACAGATGTCCACTCGCAGATTTCGATTGGATTCTGAATGCACTGAGATGCCAAACTGGGACGAGAAGCTCCAAAACCACTCACTCCAAATAAACAATCAGCCACAAATGGGACAGAGAGACTAGGACTAAATCAAATAGCGCTGGAATCAAGATGAAAGTCATCCATCCCAATTTAACACTTTACATTAGTAAGACCTGTGGGACCACACAAAACACAAACCTGTAGATGAACATATTTTGGGCTATGATGCCACAAAAAGGGGGTACTGTAGGTTAGATTGGGTAACTACACCCTCTGACAACAGGATCCAATACTGCAGTATTTTTGAATCATTGATCATCCTGATTGAAGACAGCATTCTCATGTTAAAGCAGATTGACTGGTGACTGTCATCGCTGTTTGCAGCCATATTCATAATCTGATAATGTACCATTTCAAATCTCTACAGTCAAATGATTGCTTCTCAGAAAACATTATGCTAATCTGACTGTTAATTGACAAAATCCTGTTTAATGACCATGGAGTCGCATTAGTTCCCGATTCTCATGCTGATTAACATTTCAAAGCCCAGGGTTTGTTAGTGTCACATAGGGAGGCTGCTTTTAAGAGTTCCCCATTAACAAGTCAGTCAATTATTCAAGACTACAATCATGCTGGCTAATGGTAAACAAATACAATGATTTCTGGAAATGTAACGGATGTCTGCCAAATCTCAAACTTTAATATGATGAAAAGAATATGAGCAAAGACTTAAGTTTGATCGCCAAGACAAGCTAGACCAGCCAGAGGACTGTGTTCGATGTGGGAAAGATAGATCTTTTCTATTTCTCTGGACATATTCGGTACAGGGACAAGTCAAATTACCCCCAAGAGAGTCTTTAGAAAATGCTTTGCGTTATGTGATATGAATTTACCCCTTAAATAATGTTAGATAAATGGTTTGACTGACAAACAGAACAAAAATGTCATGGCTGGTGCTCAAATGAATGACCGCCAATGTGCAATGCTTGTCTTTGACCGAACCATATGGGCTCATGGTAAAAGCCAAGCACATCATAGTAGAAACTATGGCTGTCTCAAAACGATACTACAGTAGCTGTCAAATCCTTGCTTCTTCTATCCTTGTTCCTCAATTCCTCTCAAAGTTCATTTGAAATTGAGAAAACAAAAGGTGGAGGGCAAGGACTTGACGGCTAATAACGCTTTCAGACAAAGACTATGTAGTCTATTGTAATGTCTGTAATGTCTGCTTTGTTGCACTCTCTACCTGTCTGGAAATTAAACAAGTCAAAAAAAACTTCTTCAACCAGTCTGTTTAAATGTTCAAATACAACTTTCATATTGCGAAACAAGCATATTTGAAATTTTGTTGCCGGGCTTCAAGTGCCAGGCTTCGATTGTTTTTCAATGTCAGTGCCTCTAGTAATAAAACCCCAACCACTCTGGGGTAAGATGCTTGTATATTTTGAGAACGAGGGCTTGGAGTATTCAAGCCGCTCATCGAGGCACTGGAAAGCAGTATCACATTTACAGGAAGAAAAGGACCAGTGAATGTGTCTCATAACAACTGTCCCTACATGGGGTGGAAGCCTCATTTAGATTGTTGTGATAACTGGGGGAGGAAGAAAACTGGGCTGCTTCTTTATTTTGCATGTGGTTCCAAATGCATTTTCCAGTCTTCCTCTTTCTTTTCCCAGGCTCATTTTAGCTCCTGAAGGAGGAATGCTGGGCACGATGTCATCCAAGCTTCCATCACAAACCAATTAAGAATTCCTCCCCTGTTCCCGCTGCCAGCTCTTTGCTCCCACTCCCAGCTCCCTGTAGGAATGAGAAGGAGCAGGAGCAGACCCGAAGCAGTCATGCCTGGGAAATATAATAAACCTCAAATGTGTTATTAGTGGCTGTCATAATGAAGAAATTAAGAACATCAGACCGCCGAACCCAATGACACAACAGACTGGCGGAGCAGTTCTTAACAGGATCACCGTGTCAGCATACTGATTAAGAAAGAAAGAGAGAGAGATGAACACCCCATCATTCTTGTCAGAAGAGGAATGTCTTTCCTTCAGCGCCCAAACAATAGTACTCTACAAAATGTGTTTATGCACTTGTTATACAGCAATAAAGCTCATAGATTCTCAGACGTACTGCTCTGTTGCCAGGTTACCTCATATTGTGCTACTTTGATAAACTAACCTGTTTGGAAGACTGAAGAGATCTACAATCATACCTTCTGGATATTCATGTTGCTGAAGGAGCAGCTAATGATATCCCATCTGTGTGTTGATGTAGCGCACACACACACACACACACACACACAATTAGCTGATCTCACAAAGGGATCAAGGGAAGATTAATTACTATTATAAATAACGTCATTACAGTCATTGATAACGTATCAATTATCCCCTGAGCAAGAAAGAGTTATGATCAGAATGAATTGCCATTACAGGTGCTGTGTAGTACCTAGAGATATCTGGGCAATCATAATTATGTTCCCCTGTGTGAAACTCTATATTGTTAATAGTCCAGGTAGGCCTCTGAGTTAGAGCACTCAGTAAACAGCAGAGATAAATATCTTCTTAACTCAGACGTTATTCTATGATCAGACGTGTACAGGTACTGACGTTTAGACGTCACATGACTTCTTTCTGAGAGATCCATTTTTAATGTCTCACTAGCATTCAATGTGAGGAACAGATTACCACAGCTCAGGTCCCTTTACAATGGCAGGCACTGTTCTTTACGCAATAGTCATCTAATTCCAGTAGTGCATTGGGATTTGGTGATTCATTATCGGACTGGTAACAAGATCAAGTTTGAGGAAAGCAGAGCTTACAACCATTTTCCTACGACTGAACTCAAAACGGAGAAGTTACTAATGAAAATTAAAAAGTGTAATTTCCTTTAATTAAATCTGAACTCTCCGGAGGATAGGGTTGGCACTCCGATGAACAAGGAAATAGAAAACACTCCCTGCTATACACATGTCAAATCAATATGCTGTCTGGCTGGTGGAAAGACTGGAAACGAAAACTAAAAGCCTCAGGTTCATAACAACTCTCTAAAGCTCAGAGTCTAAATATTGCAAACACTCACCAAGACAGCACTGTCAGTGGTTGTTTCTTATAGTCTATAACGAGGGAAACCGAGGACTGAAACGGATACATTCTTACATTTATGAAGCCAATCTTAATTAGGGAGCTTTGGGAAAACAGTTACGGTTCTGGATTCTAGAGTAGAAGGATGGCAGTGGATACTAAAGAGAACATAAGACAAATTGCTTCCCTGCAAGGTTCACCACACCCTAAAATGTCTTGAGACATTTTGTATCATTAATAATCTAGAGATTAATAACAATTATTAGCTGACATTACTCAGCCACATGTGGATAAAATCCCTTTAGGGTACCAGAATCAATTCCAGTTTGAATGATCACCCCTTATCGCATTGACAAATATATCACTGTCTTTCTGGGAATGCTGGAGATGTGCATCTGCCAGTAAAGCCAAGATGAAACCAGAAGGCTTGGAACTCAAGAAATGGAGCCAAGGAAGAGTTTGTCAAACACTATAAAGAGACAAAATGGAGTATGTGGTCGGGAAACAAACAGTGTTTTAAGTCCTCCACTGAAAGAGTGTTTTGATATCTTAACGTTGTAAAAACTACACTCTGGTAGTGAGCTGGAACCTGACAGATGAAACATGTTTCCGAACCTATTCTGGAGTCACTGAAGCACACTATTAAGTATGCCAGGTGTTATGGAGAGGACTGGTAAAACAAAGGCTGAGAGAAAGATTCGTATTAGCACAGGTACCAAACAGAAACATATGTCCCTTAACATGTCCTTTCTCCTGATGAAACCTAAGTGCCTGTAAGACACACCAACAACATCCTCACCCAGCCAGACAGCAAACATCTGGGAAGAAATGTACTTAGCATTGGGTTGATGAAAAATGCAGAGGAGTGGCTGAGTAGGCCGGTTATAGAGGTCAGGAAACAGGAACAGACGGGCTTGTTCAAGACATGCACAGGAGTATTGCTGTCTTCATTACAACAGTGGTACACCACTTCTATACCAGCAAGAGGAAGATGAAAGGAAGAAAAACCTCCTTAGTTGGACTTCAAGATGAGATTCAGAAGCAGAGAGAAAGTTTTGTCAGGGACTGGAAGGCAGAGGAATACTAATACTAATAAGTCTCATTTCATCTTCATTGCGTTATTGGAAGACTTTCTCTAAACATAAGTAGTATAGTATTTATCTGCCGAATTCCAACATTGTGTATGAAGATAAATTGATTCGATTTTTGCATGGGGTATATTTTGCGTTCCCTCTACGCATTCGTACAGCTTCTCCATGCTCCTATGTCAGCAGTGATGAATACAGCATGTCAGGTTGCCCTGATAGAACAAACAGATCAAAAATGAAATATGTGGATTTCAACTGCACGATAGTTGTAGCGATTATGATTCTCACTGGAAGAGGGGTGTTCTACACTGGGTTTCTGTAGAAGCACTTTGTGACAACTGCCGCTGTAAAAAGGGCTTTATGAATAAAGTGCGATTGATTGATTGTTCCATAGAGACACAGCTAGAGATCTTACTATTGAGAGATAGAATAGAAGAAGACACAATGTGCCATTTCTAAACTTGGTTGTGCAGAAGCAGTTTTCCTGTCGTGATATTAAATCATTGACATTCACTCAATTAGTCCATGTCAGTTTAATTTACCAACCT
This sequence comes from Oncorhynchus tshawytscha, assembly GCF_018296145.1. Taxonomy (NCBI): domain Eukaryota; kingdom Metazoa; phylum Chordata; class Actinopteri; order Salmoniformes; family Salmonidae; genus Oncorhynchus; species Oncorhynchus tshawytscha. The sequence goes on along the minus strand of NC_056442.1, from coordinate 24,791,035 downwards.
AAACTTGTACGTACCGAGGGGCCCCGACCTCCAGGGTATCATATTAAAATGGCATAACTTGTGGCAAAATGTGTAGAATTGCAGGATATTAGCTTTTAAAACTGCAAAAATATCCTGGCTACGGCCCTTGTGAATTCACAGTGAGTCTTAAGTGTTATATGCTTTCACTTTGTCAAGGAAATGTCAGCTACATTCAGCGTACTAACAATAAAATGTGATCGCAATAGACCTAAATACAGTCAACAACACTGCCCTATATGCCAAAGGTCAGGGGTATATAGCCTCAGTATAAAGTGGTTTTCCTCTTCAAAGTGCACAGATTCTTCTCCTGTGCCCACCTAGCCTGCACTCTGGAAAACCAACAACCCCACTGAGCACATCAAGGTCTTGTAGTGCTAACCTGGAGGGATGAGGAGAGAAGCCCCTCCAACACACACCATGCTTACGGATAGCGATCCATGTTTCACACCAAAGTAGCGGAGGATCACGGGCACCAGAAGCCTTGTACAGGGAACACAGAGCTACCGTAATTGCTGGACTATTAAGCGCACCTGAATATAAACCGCACCCACTGAATTATTAAAAAATATGTATTTTGTACATAAATACGCCGCACATGTCTATAAGCCGCAGGTGCCTACCGGTACATTGAAACAAATTAACTTGGTCACTATCTTCCTCCTCCTGTGCACTGAAACCACTGAAGTCATCTCCTTCGGTGTCGGAGATGAATAGCCTCAGAATTGCTTCATCCGATGTTGGATCGTTTTCATTGTCGCTCTCGTCACTTTCATCCGGAGGCAAATACCCCGCTGAGCTCATGCTGCCCCTTCAACACGCAGCAGTCCAGCCTTAACAAACCCGTTAATGATAGTGGATTTTTTGACAATGCTCCACGCTGTCAGGACCCACTGGCAGACTTGACCATAAGTTGCTTTTCGCATGCAGCCCGTTTTAGTGAAGGATTTCTCCCCACTTGTCATCCAAGCCTCCCACTGAACAAGGAGCGCCACCTTAAATGCACGATTTACACTGATGTCGAGTGGCTGCAAATACTTTGGGCCATCTGCTTTTCTTCCCTCTGAAAGCCTTTGTTGTCTTTTTGCACTGAGTCAGTTCCTCACGCTGCTGTTTCCAACGTCTTATCATCGACTCATTAAGGCCAAGCTCCCGTGCAGCAGCTCTATTTCCTTTTCCAACAGCCAGATTTATCGCCTTCAACTTGAAAGCTGCATCATATGCATTTCTCCGTGTCTTTGCCATGATGAGGGTGACAAAATTACTACCGTAAATCAGAATGATGGGAAGTTTGAGCGCGCTCGATTTTACGTCACATTATGTGATGGTGCTCAGTTTTTTGGCAGCATGAATCTTGTGAAAGCGGGAAAAATCCATAAATTAGCCGCGTCATTGTATAAACCGCGAGGTTCAAAGCGTGGGAATAAAGTAGCGGCTTATAGTCCAGCAATTACGGTAATTGCAATTTTCCTGGTATGGGGCTCTGAGTAGTGAAGCGTTGCAGACATTAAAGAGGACGAAAGCGAGGTGGCACAGGGTAGTATAAAGGTGTATTGCTGTGGTTCCACTCTATTGTGATTTATTCCAGACCCAACTCAGAACCTGTCTCTGCTTCCCTCTCTCCCTTCCTGTGGCCACAGCACAGTATTTACATAATTCACAACCCAGCACATCCTGCCTACAACCAACCACAGAGACATGGTTGGAATACAGGAAGACCCAACAAAACCCACTGGAGTCAATTCAGTCGGATCAGTTTAAATAGAGGGAGTCTGTGGACTCCAGCATGGGGAGGAAAATCACTAGTCCCCAAAGAGAGATCATCGTGGACTCCAGTGAAAGGCCCGGCGAGAGAGCATCAATACAAATTCTCCAATTTAATTAATTAATCGGACTGTTTAGCTCAATCTTTCCAATTCATATGTGAATGACTGTGTATTCCCTATGCGCCTGACATTCTGAAGGAGGTTTATTTCATGGGTATTGGGTAATGTTTCTTAGTTCTCCGTCCAAGGTTGTTTTGGGGACAGCCCTAGAGTCCATTCCAAACAGATTTTATTTAAGGATCATTCTCTTGTTTCCGAGGCGATGGCACTATTTCCCTTCAACTAAGCATATTTCAAAATCGTGTTCCTCCCAGGGGCCTAGTGTGCATTGATCACCACATGAAAGGCAATTATTTGTATTACTGGAAAAAGATGAAGAAATCAATTAAATTCTATTCACAGCTATCCTAATTAATTTCTGCTATGCCATCTCTTTTCCTCAGAAAAGATTAACAGCATCTACACCATTAAACAACTCTGTACCTCAAGGTTCCTAATACTTTCCATCAGAAAATGATGAACCAAAAAAGAAAGAAAGACAATGCATGGCACAAGGCCAAACTGTTATTTTCTTCCTATTTTTCAACATACGGGAACAATACACTATTGTATAGTATTGTATTTGCTATGACAGCCCCAAACAGTACATGTGCTATATGAAGCAGCCATACTAAAAACTTGACTTTCTCCTGACTACAATAGTAATCTATGGTGCAGTTTCATTACTAGTTAACCATGCTGGCTGCACTGCACTCAGAAGGGGCTCCATCTCCACAGAGAAATGAACAGTTGGCATTTATAGCAGCATCTTTCCCTGCCTACCCCAATTCATTAAACAAAAGAGCATTATGTTAATACACTAATAAGGGTAATTGAATGTTAGATGAAGAGGAAAAGTGGGCCAGCGAGGTGGGCCCGATGTGGTCGACGCCACCGACCTATGACACCGCCCCAAGGCGTGAGACATGGCCAGACTGGTTAAGCATACAGGGTTCTGTTGGAGATCAATGTCAAAATGCTGCTGTGTCTCTCCTGCTGTGGTTAAATGTAGACAGACCTAGTGAGGGCTCTACGCTGACGCTAAATAAAATTACAAGTCGCACAGCAAAATATTTCGACAGATATGCGAGACCTCACGTGACAGCCCCTGGCGGTTGCTTATAACATACATTCATAGAGAATATATTACACATTTAATGTCACAAGTTAGTGCAAGCCCCTAATGTTATTGACCTGGAGGTTGTGGGTTAATTTGAAGCCATTTCCTAATTAAGCCCCATTGTCTTAACCGCACACACAACTCCTTTTAGAATCAGACAATTAAACAAATTACTTCAATAGTCATGTCACACGGCAACCATTTACCGAATTAGTCTGCACAGGGGTCATTGGGTACATGGTCACCATCAGAAACACCCAAAAGAACACAACTTCTTGGCAACAGCATACAAAAGGAGTTGGACTGAGAGCCACAAGGTAGTAGGTTCAAATCCTGTGCAGGCCAACAATCAAATTTTCTACATTAGTGTTAATAGTGGGATGCTGCCATGAGTCCATCAGAGATGTGCTGTGGAACTGTGGAAAGAGAGGGATGACATACTAGTGGACATTACCTCAGTACAACACCATAAATCTGTTGAATGGAGGCGTATTGGTGTTATGTGTAGATGTTGTATTGCACATACCGTCACAAGAAGCTGTCTGAAACCAGGCAGGGATGGGCCTGGTTGATCCCTGTATGGGAGATGGAAAGCTACTGAAAGTGGGTTGGAGGGCCAGTAGGGTAAACTCTTCCCTCTGGTCTAAAGGAGACCCAAATGCCCCAGGGCAGTGATTGGGGTGAGGTCACTGCCCACAAACAGTTCCATCCCTCGCAGGAGACATAGCACCCAAGATCTGACTCTGTGAAAATAGGGGTCCTGGCTTAATTCCCAATACCATCAAACTATTTGGGGATGAATGAACCAGCTCCCATTCATTCATTCAACCCCTCTAATGTCCTTTGCCCTGCAACTCTTCCCCAGGGTCATTGTTATAGCCAAAATACATTCTCAGTCAACTCACCTTGTAAAATAAAGCTTGAATCAATGAATATTAGACATTTGTATGTATCATTATTTATGTTATTGTATCAATTAAAGTCACTTGACAATTCACCACCTTGCAACTTCAACCAAACTTGTCACCTGTCTTGACACTTGAGTTACAGTGAGGTCTCCCCACAAAGTAGAATGTTCAGTAGGCTACAGTGACAGATGAGGCCATCAGTTCTACAACCACAAAAGGGGGCACAAAAAAAATAGAGCAACAGGATTCAAATTCAGCAGAGACATCGCAGACTTGTCACTTAAGAAATCATTTAAAAACTTGTGGCTTGAGCAATTTCCCATATACACTCGCACTGAATGAGTCACCCCCCTCACTTTGAATCGTATTGGTGTCATCTTCAGGTAGTTTCAATGTCTCCCCCTCTGCGTGTGTGTAACTGTACTCTACTTCTCCATGTGTGCATAACTACACAGTGTCAAGAGAGCAATAAATAGGCAAGGGTGAACGTCATAAATACGGGGGATAACCAATAAGTAGTAGAAGACACCAGATGTAGCCGATCAGAGCTTCAAAAGCAGAAGCCCAGCAGGCGTAAGAACACAAAAGGGATTCCTCTGTAACTCCAAACTGAAGAGTCATGTGACTGGTAATCTAAAGCAACATAATTATATTTTAAATGAACTAGAATGGAACCTGTACCTTGAAATCCAAAGGAGAAAAAGAACCCAGGTATCCAAATTGTGTGTATCCAGAACGAATTCATGTTGTCCTCATCAGCTTCAAAACCTCTCCTGACAGTCAGATAGGTCTCTAGCAATAATGTTGTGAGCAGGCAGTATCGTGTTTCGGTAGAAAGGATGCTCAGAGGGCGTACAGCTCCAATGCTATGTTCTAATGCTGCAGAGCACTATACATCTCAAGTGATTGAGCGCTAAATGAGTCCTTTTTGCAATCACAAATAGTGGTGCGCTTCATATCTTGCCTCTCCTGGTCGTCACTGCCGCCTAGTGGTTAAGCAAGTACCTACAAAAATGGACATTGTTTTCTGATTATTGATATTGATGACGATATGCAGTGGCGACTGAGTTAATAAAGCGGCATACAAACATGGTCTCTTTTTTGCTTTCTTGAGTAAGGCAGCTCCAAAATGCAGGTGTTTCAGCCTAGCTCAGTGCTTTCTGTGGTGGTGGGGCTAGCCAGCAGAAAATACAGAGCGTCGTGCCTGATCGGCTCGGTTTTCTGTCACTCATGGGACAGTACGTCATCACCAATTCTAAGGTTAGAGTTTGAAAATTTTAGCCATAGAGTTATGTTAGAAGTGCCCATCCAAGAAGGCTCAAGGTCATTGGCCACAGATAGAATGACATCAAATCACGCTATATCTATAGTAGCTTTGATTGGACTGATGTCAATATCTTACTTTCTAAATCTTAGCTAGCAGTCATCATCAGTTGTCATCAAGTTGACAATCTACTGGCAAATCCTCTTTAATCCTTGTCATATGAAGAGAAATAATGAAGAGAAATTATAAATGAAACATATTGGTGCTCATCGGCCATTGCACATAAAGATTACACAACACGTTGGAAATTGCAAGCTGTTAGTAGCCCATTTGCCTCACCCTAATCATTTGGTCTATTTTCACCAACGCGATATTCACCAACGTAGTGGCCCGATGTGTGCTTGTTTGGCTACTTTTTTGTTGTACAGCTTTAACAGTGCTACTGATAGTAGTGGTGGTACTTGGCTTGCACGTGCAAAATCAGCACACACAACATTCTATAATATAATTGTGTTATTTGACGTGTCAAATTAAAAGCGTCAAATAGTGTCACATGACGTGTCTTTTCTTTGACACGCAAAGACAGATGCGGACTTCAATGTTCCTCACGCTAATAATTTGGTCTATTTTCACCTCTTAATTTCGCCTACTGTTCTAACTGGGTGGTGCACAGATAGCCTATAACCTGTTATAGAGGAATGTTATGATCAAATATTGTAAGAGCTTTCATTGTCTGTTTATATCCCCCATTTACTTATCCTACGGTTATGACGTATACAGGGAGTACACTGTAAGAACGACGTTCTGAACTCTGTCGCTGTACATTTCAAAAGTGCTGAACAAATAGTTATACTGACTAAGCCCGTCGTCGCCTGCTCATTAATCTCTTAATTGAAATTACACATCGCCTCTCATCCGCTTTGTATCCCATTACACCATAGTTTGTACATCTCAATTGTCAGTAGAAACCACATATGTTTAAGCAAATCTGCCATATCAGCTATGTTTTTATGTGTAGTGGCTTTGCTGGAATACATCCCACATGATTTATTTTTTTGCCCACCAAGATTTACATGCTAAAATCGGCACTGACGATATGGACTCCTGCTGCACGGAGGAGTCACTGGTCAGCCAGCCTATGTTCCAACTGTGTTCATTGTGCAATTGAATTGGTATTTCAGCAACGCTTTATGGATCGACAGTCACAGGCATGCCTGTCATCTAGAAGAGCATTCTGAAACATTGCATAACATCTGACATGACCTGTTGAACACATTTTTAATTTAAATTCATTTTGAACCCTTTTAATCCACAATTTCGTGATATCCAATTGGTAGTTTCACTCCGCACTGCTTCTTGACACACTGCTCGCTTAACCTGGAAGCCAGCCGCACCAATGTGTCGGAGGAAACACTGTACAACTGGCAACTGTCAGGGTGCATGCGTCCGGCCCGCCACAGGTGTCGCTAGAGCGCGATGGGACAAGGACATCCCTCCCCCTCTGTGCGCCTTCTCTTGGGTCTCCCGGTCGCGCCGGTTGCAACACAGCCCGGGGTCAAACCCGGGTCTGTAGTGCCACCTCAAGCACTGCGATGCAGACCAAATTTGATGAATGATTTCACATCTGACATATTCTAATGAATGTGTGCCTCAGTGTCTAGATCCATGTACACTCTTCTATGATCTATTTTCCCCTCTTAACACCACTTTAGCTACTCCAGCCATAACGTCCAGGTTTCTCTGATGCATAGGCTACTACAAAACCAAGAAAATAAATCCGGACAAATGCACACAATTACAGTTATTTCAATAACTTAATCCAGATTGATTCTCTCATTGCATGTGATATACAATCTGTGATAATACCATTATTTCCAAAATAAAGTCCTACAACAGACTACAACCCATGCAATGAGACAGCTCAAACCTACTATGAACCCTTCAACAGCCACACAGCTGTCCTCGAGAGGAATGACCTTTGTCTACCCTCTGTAAACCAATGACAAAGGTCCTCTGTACCGCATGAGTTGTGTCCCTACCAGAGGTGAAACTTGGCAGAGGACAGGAGAGTCGGAAAGCAGCACAGAAATCTGTGGAATCCCAATAGTGACATTTGGTTAGAGACCTTCTTCATTCATCCTGCAGGCAAGGTGAGTGCGGGCCGTTTGTAAAGACACGAGACCAATCAAAGTCCAGGGGACCTTACTCACTAGAAAATGGCCTGTGAGAGAGGACAGGCAGGGAGTGGCAGAGGGAGAGAGGTGCATTTCCCCCATTAATGTGCTCTATTCCTCTCTCTCTACTGCCAGGCAAACACTGTCCTCTCAACTACCGTTGTACATGTCCACGACTGACTGCAAGGATAATCCAGACGAATCCTGCATATTCATTCAGCGTGGCAACCCTGTCTTTGTTTGTAATCAAGCATTGTTTTTTCTTCCTGAATCTTACTGGATTTATTGTGATGGCAATGAAAGCAGATGCTGCCTGAACGTGCCGTTGTATTCCCTCTTCCACAGCTCAGTCTCCTCTTGTCAACCCTGGTGAGCTAAATGACTGGTGTTGCTGAATTCAATTATGCTCAGATCCTAGTCACTTGTTAAGTATGAATGCCAAAGACATTACAGCTTCAATAATTGAAAAGAAAAAAAAACAAAAGTGGCTCAGGACGATGTCTGGATGTTGATGCGTAACACCTTATTGAATATTGTTCTCTACCTGTTATACACCACCATGTGAACCACAAGCTTTTCATGATGCATGTTCTGCTAGAGAATCATTGAGATCCCTGCAGTGTAGCATGCAAAGCCAAACAGTATCCCATTAGAATTGATTTAAGAGCAGCATGTAAGAGCAACGGGCCAAGGAGTGCTGTCAATTGTCATAATGTTTTCTCAGTTGTCAGTATAAATCATTTATTTCAACAACACCTCTCATGTGTAGACTATCTCTATGACTCACATGGATTGTCATTTCATTGGGATATTTAATTGAAGACATGCAGGTCACAATGAATAACCATGAGGCCACCACAGCTCGCTTGCTCAACCCAAACATGCCACGTGACAAAATGTGAAATGTGTGAAATAGTGTGTTAGTTACTCATGGGAATGCCTGTTATCTGTGTGTAACTCCATACTTCCATTAATTTGTATGGGTTACCTTCAGACGAGTCCCGTGACTCTTGTGGGGGTCGTAGAGAAAAACGGAGAAAACCATTGTGTTCGTGAGAGTCTCCCCTTTCTAAGGTGGGGTATTAGTTTGTAGCCCACATGGTTCTGATGCTATAGGCATCAGTGTTACCGACTTCAGGCAAAACAGTTTGGATGATACAGATGTTTTTGTGAGAATATCATTTTAGGGGATGTTTCATGGTCTGGCAAACATCGCTATAGGTCGACACCTTCCACCTCAGGTGCGGAAGGCCGACATAGGCGGATGTGGTAAATTGAGACGCAGCCCATGCAAAAAGTTAGCCATTAAGGAAAAACACATTAACGTGGAGTCAGTCGAGCACTATATGTTAGTCCAGAGTAGATCGATAGCCTTGATGAACTCTGAGTTGAGTATTCAGTGCTTTTTGAAAGACATATGGAAAAATAAGCCACTGGATTTCTGCACATTGAAAGCACATTCCTTCTGTCAGGACTAGCGGCACTAAACATAAAAGGCTACTGTGATCAGTCTAAATCTTTCCCACAGACACCCCTTCAGAGAGCAATGAGGAAGAGACACATGTAAGTCGTCTGAGGCTCTTTCAAAGACACTTTGTTCTTCCTAGGACTGGGGTAGTGTTTCTGACAGGCCTGTAATCCTCCTACTATTAATCTTTGGAAAGTTGCAAGTAAATTAAAATGAGAAGTAGGTACATGGTTATGGCGTTGAACTGAGCGGATGTGTTTTTAGTGCTCTTCTGCCAACTTCGGGTAAACTTCTTTTAAATTATTTTAATGTCTTATTTTAAATCTTCATAACAAGAACAGCAATTTTCATGGACAATTTCAGGTGGATCTATATCCATTGTGAATCAACATAAACATAGTCCTCCTAAAACAAGAAGAACATCTCGTATCAACAACGTGGTCCAAGCTAGGCCAGTTAGCCCCGCTAATTCAGTCAGCTCTACTAACCCAGTTAGCCCTGCAAGCTCAGCTAGCTCCTCACACCACGAGTCTGACATGGCAACCAACGATGTCGACGACCTAAACCAGAACCAAGGGGTTTTGGGCGCAATCTCTGCCATGAGTGCGGACATTTCTGTCAAACTCGAAGGTGTCCTAACAGGGATTAGTGAGTTTAAACGTGACGTTCAAGCCTACTCCACACGCTTGGACGAAGCAGAGGAACGCATTAGCATGGTGGAAGGTACTGTCGTCACTGTCAAAACGACCGAAAAGTTGGAAAAATTGGTGGCGACCTTATTTTCAAAACTATGCTCCCTCGAGAACCCCCACATGAGGTCTAATTTGAGACCGGTTAATCTACCCGAAAAAGTGAAAAATGGTGATGCAGTTGCCTATCCGGACCCCCTGTGCATTGAATGAGCCCATCGGCTTCCGGCTCCTCTAGGCCCAAGAAACCAGCCCTCTTCTCGAGTCCTTATCCTGAAGTTTCTCAACTTTCAAGACAAAATCCGAGTGATACGGAAAGCCAGGGCCAAGGGCAAGGTGATGTATGAGGACCAAGAGATCATGTTCTTCCCTGATCTGATCTGCGGACCTGCACCAAAAAAGAAAAGGCTATGATGGGGTAAAATGCCAGCACATGTCCCTCAACATTGCCTTTGGAGTAACCTTCCCAGATAAACTTTGTCTGACTTACAATGGACAGTCACGAGTTTGAATCTCCCTCTAAAGCCGAGGCGTTCATCCGTGGCATACAACGTGAATCTTTTTCCTAGTCATGTTGCCGCTCTGGACTACGGAGAATTAAACCTTGGATTATGTGACTGTTGGCAAGCTAACTAACATTAGCGAATTTATTAGCTGCTACTGTAATACTGCAACTAGCATAACAATTAAGTGAATAATATGGCAAGCTAGCCCACTCAAAGTTTCCTTATATTATTTATCTTCCATTGGATTACATAAAAGACTGTTAAATGCCGGCAGAGATCTTTAGCTTCATGTCAACGGACTCGAAATGGCTAATGTTGCCTCACTTGTTTAGCCAGTGAGCCAGTCTTAACACAGCGGGAACATATTCATTCATCCTGCACCACCGAGAAGTATCGGGACTACTTTATATGAAGACTTAAGTTTCGGTTATATCCTTGGACTAAAATGAAACGCCTGACATCATGTGCAAAGGGCCTTTGGGTAACGTAGCACATATTCAATTATCACTTTTACTCACGTAGCCTGTTCATTTTTGATCTTTGATACTTTTTGGGGTTTATAAACTTATCGTGGTATACTACATTAACGCTATATGTATGGGCCATTTTATCCACAACAGACCCTGTGTTGTGGATAATCTACAACTATTTAGGACTTTCCATACTGTAACGTTAGTCTCAGACTTCACTAACTAGCGTTACTGTTTTAGATTAAGCTATTATTTGCTACTTTTCAAATTAATACTATGTGATATTTCACATATCATCTTGCTAGATGTGCTTTTTGTTGTGATATTTCACATAACATCTTAACATGCCTTTTGTTTTGTTTGTGAGGATTAATAGCCGAGAGAAGGCAGGGGATACTTTGTTTTGTTTAGTGTCGCTTAGGTTAGACTGCTCTCTTTACACCTCAAAGGCTACAAAGAAATTCATCTGAAACAGTCCTTCCTGGCGTATTAAGAAGTTAAATTCAGACAGAGCCATTAACGAAATATATCATTTACAAGGAGAATTATCAATGGATCCTGTAGAAATAAACAAACATTTGCTTTCTACTCCAACATACTTTACAACTCTGAATCTCCAAATAACTTAACTGATCAGACATCATTTTTGGATGGTCTTGAATTTACCTCTATTTCAGAAAACACAACATTGGATCTGGATAAGGAATTGAATGGTGTTGAAAGCGGCAGGTCCAGATGGGCTCCCAATAGATATTTATTAGATACTTAAGGACAAACTTCTAGGTCCACTTTTGGATATGTATGCTGAATCCTTTCAGCAAGGTTGTTTCCCCTCCTCTCTAAGGAGTGCTTTAATCACTATTATTCGGAAGCCTGATAAATCAACAACAAAATGTGAACGTTACAGACCAATTTCTCTTCTGAACTCCGACTCAAAAAATATTGATAAAGCCTTAGCCAGGAAATTGGCTAGAGTGCTCCCTTGATACCTGCCATACTCTCACTTGATGCAGAGAAGGCATTCGATAGATTTGAGTGGTCTTGTTTATTTGAAGTGCTTAAGAGATTTGGGTTTGGGAACTACTTTTGTAAATGGATTAAGATATTATATACCGACCCCACAGCAGAAGTTGCAACTAACAACTTGATTTCACAACCTTTTAAGCTTTTTTGGGCCACGAGACAAGGATGTCCGGCTAGTCCAGGATTCTTTCTTTTAGCTATAGAACCCTTTGCCATTGCAGTAAGGGCCCACCCGTCAATTCGTGGATTTAAAACATCAGATTTTTAACATTGAGTGCCCTGTATGCCGATGATACCTTCTTATTCCTAACATATCTAAAGAATTCTATCTCTTCCCTCTCCAATTTAATGAATAACTTGATCCGTTTTCTGGGTTTAAAATGAATAAAAGCAAATCTTCCAACCTTTTCCTCAACAAGCAAGAGAGACTGACTCCAGTTCTACAGCTTCCATTTGTGAATACAGAACAAGATTCCACATATATTGGTATTGATATCACACCAGAAATGAGCTCCTTGAGTTCAACAAATTATGAACCCATGGTAACGAGTGTAACAGAATCCATCAACAGATGGACATCATTGCCTATATCTATTATTAGTAGAATAAATATAATTAAGATGAATATTCTGCCCAAATGTCTTTATCTATTTCAATCAATTAATCCGGCTCCACCACCTTTAGTTTTTCCCAAAGATCAAAAAGATACTCTCAAATTATATGGAGCAACAGAAAAAAATCTAAGCCTTGGTTATCTTCTTTATTTGCCCAATGAAAGAGGGGGGTTGCAACTTCCAAACCTACAGTTGTATTACTGAGCTGCACAAATTAGGGCTGCAATGTTTAGGTTCTCCAAGAAACTTTGCTTAACCTGGCTGCAGACTGAAATGCTGTGCACAAAAGGCTTAACATTGGATGGATATGTGTACTCTGCTCCATTTAAGAAAACTAAAGAAGAATACTATAATACAATAACATTTTCACACCTGGTAAAGACAACTTGGGGTTTAAAGAATGGAAAAAGGGCTCATATCGTTTGAAGAACTAAAGGGAAGATTTAGTTTACCACTAAAGCATTTTTTCAAATACTTACAATTGAGAAGCTTTAGTTTTTTCAGTCTAAAACAATCTGCCCTTCAACCTCCTTTGACCACTTTAGAAACACTCTCTGTTACTATGTTTTATGGGCAGTGGTTGGCGACCTGTCATTCAAACCAGGTGGGCCCATACATTTGTAGTTTTTTGGGGGGTAGGGGGTTGCCTGTGTTGCATGTTATTTTGACATTAATACGTGTCACATATCAGTTTGCAAACAATGTAAAAAAAATAATAATAATGAAAATAATGATTGAGCTAATAAAGCTGCATACAAACTTGGTCTCTTTTAGTTTTTTTGAGTAAGCAGTTCCAAAATGCACGTGTGGTGGGGCAGCCAGTGGAAAATACGGAGTGTAGGGGTTGGTAATGTTCTATAGTTGTGCCATGATTGGCTCAGTATTCTGTCACTCATGCGGATACTACGTCACTGCCAAATCTAAGGGTAGAGCTCGACAAGTCCATCCCCTTGGGTACTGCCATAGAGTTACATTAGAAGTGCACATCCAAGAAGGCTCAAGGTCATTGGCCACAGATAAAATTGTCAAATCATGTTATATCTACAGTAGCTTTGATTGACTGATCATGTCAACATCATACTTTCAAAATCTTAGCTAGCAGTCATTATCATGAATCAAGTTGACAATCTACCGGCAAATCATTTTTAGTCCTTGTCATATGAGGATAAATAATGAAGAGAAATTATAGATAAAACGTATCGGTGCTCATCGGCCATTGTACATAAACATTACACAAGTTGGAAATCACAAATTCAACAATGAGTGGTTTGGAAGTAATCAGTGGCTAACTGCAAGCATTGCAAAGCAATCACTAGGCTGATATTCAGTGGAGTGGGTGTGTGGTCCCAATGATGGGTTTAAGGTTATCTTTTCCCTTCTTAAAAGGATAAACATTCAACATTGGCCATGCTGTATATATAGCATGGTTTCTGCCCCGCTCAAAACAACTGTTAACTCGGAACAGGCTAATCTGACTTCAATAAGTTCAAGACAACTGGGAACTCTGGAAAAAAATGGGATAATATGATTTGAATGGTCATTCAACTCGAAATTGTAAGTCGGGAAATCAAGCCTCTTTCTAGACCTATCACCTGAAGATCACTAACGTTATCATGATTCACCCATGTTTTTTTCAGAGTTCCCAGCCTGTTGCCCCTTCTTCGTAATTCGTAATTATTGGTAATCAGCCCTACTACTGTTGTGTCATCGGCAAACTTGATGATTGAGTTGGAGGTGTGCGTGGCCACGCACTCATGGGTGAACAGGGAGTACAGGAGGGGGCTGAGCACACACCCTTGTGGGGCCCTGTGTTGAGGATTAGTGAAGTGGAGGTGTTGTTTCCTACCTTCACCACCTGGGAGCGGCCCGTCAGGAAGTCTAGGACCCAGTTGCATAGGGTGGGGTTCAGAACCATGGCCCCGAGCTTAATGATGAGCTTGGAGGGTACTATGGTGTTGAATGCTGAGCTATAGTCAATGAACAGCATAAGGCAGTGCGATGGCAATTGCATCGTATGTAGATCTATTGGGGCGGTAATGACATTGAAGTTGGAAAGGGGGATACCTAGTCAGTTGTACAACTGAATGCCCTCAACTGAAATGTGTTTAACCCTCTCTGAATCAGAGAGGTGCGGGGGCCTGCCTTAATCGACATCCAAGTCTTTGGCGCCCAGTGGGTCTAGGGTGTCAGGTAAGGTAGAGGTGATATGATCCTTGACTAGACTCTCAAAGCACTTCATGATGACAGAAGTGAGTTCTACAGGGCAATTGTAATATAGTTTAGATACCTTTTCTTTCTTGGGTACATGAACAATAGTGGACATCTTGAAGCATGTGGGGATAGCAGACCGGGATAGGGATTGAATATGTCCGTGAACACTCCAGCCAGCTGGTCTGTGCATGCCCTGAGGACGCGGCCAGGAATGCCATCGGGGCCTGCAGCCTTGCAAGGGTTAACATACTGAAATGTCTTACTCACGTCGGCCAAGGAGAATGAGAGCCCACAGTCCTTGGTAACTGGCTGTGTCGGTAGCACTGTGTTTTCCTCAAAGCGGGAAAAAAAGGTGTTTGGCTTATCCGGAAGCAAGACGTTGTTGGTGTCTGTGACATGGCTGGTTTTCCCTTTGTAATCCGTGATTGTCTGTAGGCCCCATCACATGTCTGAGCCATTGAATTTCGACTCCACTTTCTCTCTGTACTGACATTTTGCCTTTTTGATTGCCTGACGGAGGGAATAACTACACTGTTTGTATTTGGCCATATTCCACCTTGCCATGGTTAAATGCGGTGGTTTGCGCTTACAGTTTTGCGCGAATGCTGCCATCTATCAACTGTTTCTTGTTTGGGTAGGTTTTAATTGTCACAGTGGGTACATCTCCATACATTTTCTGATAAACTCAGTGACCGTATCCATGTATTCATCAATATTATTCTCAGAGGCTACCCGGAACATATCCCAGTCCTCGTGATCAAAACATTCTTGAAGCATGAATTCCGATTGATCAGAGAGAAAATAAAATGATTGATCTCTGTCTATTACAAGCTAGATGTTCAATTGCTCGCCACTGGACGTATGTCAGTTCCCCCTCACATGGTCATTGGTTCAACTTCTTATGGCTGAGATCCCGTTAACGGGATTGATATGACAACAGCCAGGGAAAGTGCAGGCGCCAAATTCAAACAACAGAAATCTCATAATTACAATTCCTCAAACATACAAGTATCTTATACAATTTTAAAGGTAATCTTGATGTTAATCTCACCACCGTGTCCGGTTTCAAATAGGCTTTACAGCGAAAGCACCACAAATGATTATGTTAGGTCAGAGCCAAGTCACAGAAAAACACAGCCATTTTTCCAGCCAAAGAGTGGAGTCACAAAAATCAGAAATAGAGATAGAATTAATCACTAGCCTTTGATGATCTTCATCAGATGACACTCATAGGACTTCATGTTACACAATACATGTATGTTTTGTTCGATAAAGTTCATATTTATATAAAAATATCCCAGTATACACTGGCTCGTTATGTTCAGTAGTTCCAAAAACATCCGGGGATTGTACAGAGAGCCACATCAATTTACAGAAATACTCATTATAAATGTTGATGAAAATACAAGTGTTATACATGGAACTTTAGATAAACATCTCCTTAATGCAACCGCTGTATCAGATTTCAAAAAAGCTTAATGGAAAAAGCAAACCATGCAATAATCTGAGTACGGCGCTCAGAGACCCAACAAGCCAAAAAGATATCCGCCATATTGTGCAGTCAACAGAAGTCAGAAATAACATTATAAATATTCACTTACCTTTGATGATCTTCATCGGAATGTAATCCCAGGAATCCCAATTCCACAATAAATGTTTGATTTGTTCGATAATGTCCATCATTTATGTCCAAATAGCTTTGGTTAGCGTGTTTTGTAAACAAATCCAAAGTCACGATGCGCGTTCACTAGGAGCACATGAAATGTCAAAATGTTCCGTTACAGTCCGTAGAAACATGTATAGAATCAATCTTCAGGATGTTGTTAACATAAATCTTCAATAATGTCCCAACCTTGAGAATTCCTTTATCTGTAGAAAAGCAATGGAACGCGAGCTACCTCATGTGAATGCACGTGACCAGCTCGTGGCACTCTGCAAGACCACTGATTCAAGGAGCCCTTATGAGCCCCTCCTTTACAGTAGAAGCCTCAAACAAGTTTCTAAAGATGGTTGACATCTGGTGGAAGCCTTAGGAAGTGCAACATGACCAATATCCCACTGTATCTTCAATAGGGGCTGAGTTGAAAATCGACCAACCTCAGATTTCCCACTTCCTGTTTGGATTTTTTCTCAGGTTTTTGCCTGCCAAATGAGTTCTGTTATACTCACAGACATCATTCAAACTGTTTTAGAACCTTCAGAGTGTTTTCTATCCATATATACTAATAAAATGCATATATTAGCTGGGACAACTGGGACTGAGGAGCAGGCAGTTTACTCTGGGCACCTTATTCATCCAAGCTACTCAATACTACCCCTGGCCATAAGATGTTAAAATAATTAACATCAAGCCTGGCTCTTGGAAAATGAACTTATATAGTGAAAAAGAAAACTCCCCAGAGTTTCATGATATTTGGGATGTGTTTCGTGAGTTTTTGCATGCCGGTGAAAATGTAGTAGCATTGGAATTGTAAATAAACTCAGCAAAAAAAGAAACGTCCTCTCACTGTCAACTGCGCTTATTTTCAGCAAATTTAACATGTGTAAATGTGTGTATGAACATAACAAGATTCAACAACTGAGTCATAAACTGAACAAGTTCCACAGTCATGTGACAAACAGAAATGGAATAATGTGACCCTGAACAAAGGGAGGATCAAAATCAAAAGTCATAATCCGGTGTGGCCACCAGCTGCATTAAGTACTGCAGTGCATCTCCTCCTCATGGACTGCACCAGATTTGCCAGTTTTGCTGTGAGATGTTATCCCACTCTTCCACCAAGGCACCTGCAAGTTCCCGGACATTTCTGGGGGGGAATGGCCCTAGCCCTCACCCTCCGATCCAACAGGTCCCAGATGTGCTCAATGGGATTGAGATCCGGGCTCTTTGTTGGCAATGGCAAAACACTGACATTCCTGTCTTGCAGGAAATCATGCAGAGAACGAGCAGTATGGCTGGTGACATTGTCATGCTGGAGGGTCATGTCAGGATGAGCCTGCAGGAAGGGTACCACATGAGGGAGGAGGATGTCTTCCCTGTAAAGCACAGCGTTGAGATTGACGGACCCTCCACCTTCAAATCGATTCCACTCCAGAGTACAGGCTTCGGTGTAATGCTCATTCCTTCGACGATAAACGCGAATCCGACTATCACCCCTGGTGAGACAAAACCGACACTCGTCAGTGAAGAGCACTTTTTGCCAGTCCTGTCTCATGCCTCCGACGGTGGGTTTGTGACCATAGGCGATATTGTTGCCAATGATGTCTGGTGAGGACCTGCCTTACAACAGGCCTACAAGCCCTCAGTCCAGCCCCTCTCAGCCTATTGCAGACAGTGAGCACTGATAGAGGGATTGTGCGTTGGTGTAACTCGGGCAGTTGTTGTTGCCATCCTGTACCTGTCCCGCAGGTGTGATGTTCAGATGTACCGATCCTGTGCAGGGGTTGTTACACGTGGTCTGCCACTGCGAGGACGATCAGCTGTCCGTCCTGTCTCCCTGTAGCACTGTCTTAAAAACCTCGAGGCCATGGGTTCCCCTACAGGAACTCCACCCCCCCGTTCAGCTGAAACGGTGGCGCAGGGAATGCAAAAATATTCTTAGAAATATTTAACCTCCACATATTAACACGTCCAATACCTCAAATGAAAGATAAACACCTTGTTCATCTACCCAGCGTGTCAGATTTTTTAATTGTTTTACGGCGAAAACCCAACATATATTTATGTTAGACCACCACCAAAACAAAGAAAAAAGGTAGCCATTTTGTACAGCAAAAGATAAAATGACAAAAGCAGGATTAAAAAAATAATCAATCACTAACCTCTTGAAAATCTTCATCAGATGACAGTCATATGACATGTTACACAGTACATTTATGTTTTGTTCGATAATATGCATTTTATATCCATAAATCTCAGTTTACATTGACGCCATGTTCAGAAAATTCTCCAAAATATCCGGAGGAATTATAGAAAGCTACGCCAGATAACAGAAATACTCATCATAAACTTTGACTAAAGATACATGTTCTACATATAATTAAAAAGATACACTGGTTCTTAATGCAACCGCTGTGTCACATTTTTTTTAACGTTACGGAAAGAGCCTAACATTGCAATAATCTGAGACGGCGCTCAGACGTAACAATATTTCTCTGCCATGTTGGAGTCAACAGAAATACAAAATTACAACATAAATATTCCCTTACCTTTGATGATCTTCCATCAGAATGTAGTGCAAGGAGTCCTAGTTCAACAATAAATCGTTTTGTTTCATAATGTTCAAT
Organism: Oncorhynchus tshawytscha; assembly: GCF_018296145.1. Taxonomy (NCBI): domain Eukaryota; kingdom Metazoa; phylum Chordata; class Actinopteri; order Salmoniformes; family Salmonidae; genus Oncorhynchus; species Oncorhynchus tshawytscha. Next base: position 24,772,418 of record NC_056442.1, on the reverse strand, counting down.
TCTAGTGTCCAAGTAGCAGCATTTGCTACCACTTTCAGCTCAAATGCCCAAAAAATGACTTCTGGTCCAGGATAACTTTGCATCAAAACTTCCAAATGACATATTCAGGATGTTATAATCATATTGATCCAATAGCATTCCAACCGGACCATTCATTTTCATCTGGGGCTGATTGGAACAGCCGAAGCACTCAAACGCAAGCGCGCCTCAACAAAATGGAAATCGTTTGCGACACTTACTACTTTCCTTCCCATTAGGTCAATGTTCACAGCAAATGCTCCATTACACTTTCTACTGAATGAGGACATCTAGTGGAAGACATAGGAAGTGTTTCCAGATCCATAACTTGTTGGGAAAGGAGGGGGCGATGACGTCAAAGTTGCCCCAACTTTCAGGATTCCAAAACTAGTTTGGAAGATTGCCTGCCCTGTGAGTTCTGTTATACTCACAGACATAATTCAAACGGTTTTAGAAACTTCAGAGTGTTTTCTATCCAATAATAATAATACTATGCATATATTAGCAATTTAGGACAGATTTTGATGCAGTTCACTATGGGCACGCAATTCATCCAAAGGGGAAATACTGCCCCCTATACCTTAAGAAGTTTAAGCGTCTCACAGTACAGACATTGCAATTTATTGCCATGGCCACATCTGTAGTTCTCATACCTCCTTGCAGCATGCCTAAGGTACATTCACGCAGATGAGCAGGGACCCTGGGCATTTTTTCTTTTAGTGTTTTTCAGAGTCAGTAGAAAGGCTTCTTTAGTGTCCTAAGTTTTCATAACCGTGACCTTAATTGCCTACCGTCTATAAGCTGTTAATGTCTTAACGACCGTTTTACAGGTGCATGTTCATTAATTGTTTATGGTTCATTGAACAAGCATGGGAAACAGTGTTTAAACCCTTTACAACGAAGATCTGTGAAGTAATTTGGATTTTTACGAATTATCTTTGAAAGACAGGGTCCTGAAAAAGGGACATTTCTTTTTTTGCTGAGTTTATGTATATTCTATTTTTTACGTGAATATTGGCCATAGTCAAAGTGTGAACTGCATTATCTGTGACTGCATATTATACCATTTTTTAAATTAGGATTTCTTTATTTTTCTGTGAATGTTTGGTTATGTGTTTGTCTATCTTTGTGTTGGGGGGTATGTGTGATATAATAAGAGAAGTTACTGTAAAGAAGTAACATCCAGGATCTTTCTAGCCTGTTGGAGTTTTGCTACTTTTGCTCCTGAATATGTTTGCTCTGTAGATCACCTTTGTGTGTGTGTGAGTGTGAGGGGTTGTGAGTGGTTGTGTGTGTGTGTGTGTGTGTGTGTGTGTTCTTTTTGGCCAACACTTGTTTTGAGCCTAACCCAAAAATGTTATGAACTCTAACTGTGACCAGGCAAATGGCATCCATATTGTTCGGTAGTACAATTGTAGTGTGATACATTAGTGAATTATTGCATACAGTACCCATAGAAAATCAAAATCCATCCAACTATCCAATTGAAACAAATACACACCACATTTGAATGATCAAATGCTCAAATGTTGAAAAGTTTTCCTCTCATGAGGTCTTAGGTAGGAAGTAGGCCTAGCAGACCTCGGCTTCATTTTCCACATTTCACAAAAGCTGTCTTTTAAATTCTCTATGACATCTGATCAATAATCCGTATCTGAAACCATTAAAACCATCCAACTGTCTTAAAACCAGTAAATATTAGACCAGGATCCTGAAACTTGGCAAAATGACAAAATGTGACTTTGTATGTGAGCAAACATGTACAAAATCTTTAAAAATCCCCATCTGGAATGTCATTTTAGGTGAGAATGTTTGTGGGGCAGATCAAACTCTAACTCATGAATCCCTCGGGGATTACGTTGGGCTTTGAGATAAAAAAAACAGTTATGGCATACAGAAAATAATTCAAAGTTTAGAAATACAATCAAGGACGTTCACTCTAAATACAGACCATGTTTCCGTGTAAATGTGCCAGTTTAATTATTCAAGCCTAACAAGTGTTAGTCAGTCTGCTGTGACTGTGAGCGTACACAAATGTAACCAATTTGCTGTGGTTCCAAGACACAGTGGGAGTTTGCTGTGCAAATAAGGCAGTATGGAAAAGCACAATGTGCCTTATCTAAATCAATCATCTGCTCTTTTCCACTGAGTTACTGCGGCAGACTGGGTTGATGCGGAAAGCTGGTCATTAGAGAGAAAATCATTGAACCAAATGACTGCTAAACTCACTTCTTTACAGTGGGAGATGGGGAGGAGGACCGGGGAGTTGGAACCACATGTTTATAGAAACATTATCTCTGTTTGTGCTGAGACGTACAGGAAAATTTGGTACAAATGTACAAGAATGTTTTGCGGTTCAAAAGAATCCCAGTTTACCATGACGAGGTGATGAGAGAGTACAGTTTACACAACACATCAAAACAAGGATCTAAAAATACCTCATGTATTATGAATTTTGTATATTGCCAAGAAGATGCAAGATTTACATGACCAAAGAAATGCCACGTTTCTCTTTGAGGCAGAACATGGATTCAAAGAACAGTCTTGTGAATTAAATGTAAATGATGCCTGGCCTGGCATATACAGTATGCTTTCATGAAAAATTCACGAGTCGACTTGGTATCTGATTGAGAGATATTATGCAGACTGCACGACGGGGTGTGCATGCAATGTAAGACAATGTTCAGGTTATCTTGACGTACACAGTGACGGGATACTCCACATAGGGCTGTGGAATGGGAGCGGTGTCACATTCTCTGAGCCACCTGTGTACCGTCCAATGATACGACCTTTAATCACATTGTAAGACCTGCTGTAAGACCTCCACAACATCTCATTGCACCAAAGGTCTACAGTGGGTATAGAAAGTCACCACCCCCTTTCAAAATGTTCACCTTTTGTTGCCTTACAGCCTGAAATGAAAACACATAAAAGCAGTCTTTTTCCGGCTGTATTTGCACACAGTAACCCACAATAGGGAAAATAAACAGGAAAATAAACAGGGAAAAAAAGACTGAAAATGTATTAACATTTCAACAGTAAAATACCCTATTTGGATAAGTGAACAACCCCCTGGGGTAATATATGGTGGATCCACCTTTCGCTTGAATTACAGCCATGGGTCTCTTTGAAAACATGTTCACGTTGAAACGTGACCCGTCTTCCCATTTTCAACTTCCTGGCAGAGGCCTGCAGGTTATCCTCAAGAATTCTATCCTCACAGGATGCTGCCACCCACCGTGCTTTACTGTAGGCATCATGTTCTTTGGGTGGAAAGATGTACTGGGTTGTCGCCAGACATATCGTTTTGCGTTCATGACAAAAAGTTCAATTTTGTGCGTTTTGGCAAAGCTCAAAAGAGACCTGATGTGGCTTTTTTTGAGGAGTGGTTTTTTTCTTGCCACCCTTCCATAGAGGCCAGATTTGTGGAGCGCTTGTGATATTGTGGTCACATGCACACATTGACCAGTCTTTGCCATAAAGGCCTGAAGCTCCTTCAAAGTCACCATTGGCTTCTTGGAAGATTCTCTGATCAGTCTCCTCCTTGCCCGGTCATCCAGTTTGGAGGGAAGGCCTGATCTATGCAGGGTCTGGGTGGTGCCATACACCTTCCACTTCTTAATAATGGTCTTAACCTTATTCTGAACTAATCAAAGTCACTACAATTGATGACAGTTGGGAGCCAATTATATGTGATATGTGATCTGGAAGGTGATTGGTTACACCTCAGCAAGTTTGCAATTGCAATTCTAAGAGGGAGTGTTCACTTATCCAAATAGGGTATTTTACTGTTTTACTTTTAATTCATTTTCAGTTGTTTTTTTTTCTCTCACTTGAATATTGTGGGTTACTGAGTGTAAATAAAGCCAGGAGAAAAAAAATCTAATTTAATGTGTTTTCATTTCAGGCTGGTAGGCAACAAAAGGTTAACATTTTGAAAGCGGGAGGTGACTTTCTATACCAACTGTACATGTATAATACATAATACATTACAGGACCTGTTAAATATTATTTTGTAATTGCTCCTTATAACTGCCTTTATAAAAAACAAATGCCTTAAACACACATTTACCATAAAGATATTGGCATCTACTGTAGATGTACAAGAGGAACATAAACATAAGATTCAGCTGTGTTACTTAACTCTAACCTCTTGTCAAAAGCAACGGTATATGCTCAGTGAAAAACCCATCAATCATAACAGACATGTGGATGGGTTTGATACTAGTAAAAAAAAGGCAGCTGTAGCGATGACATGTGACATGTGAAAAGTTCTTTGAGACGGAATTCCTACATTCTAGCAGCCATACCACAGCAATTCTATGTGTGATGTGTAGCATATTTTTCTCTAGTCATTTCTCTCTAGCCACGGTTCTTCAAGTCTGAAGTCCTACATTCTGGCAAACAGGCACCCATAGATGTTACCATAGCAATGCCATGTGCGATGTGTAGCATGTTTTTCTCTAATAATTTCACACTAGCTAACATTGTGTAGGTAGCCTATAGCCAAGTTTTGTCAAAACCCTCATTCCCATTCTTTTGAAACCCTTTTGAGCTAATTATGTTTAAATCCGCCATTAGACAAAGCTTTTGTAACAGAAAACATTTGTATTTCAGTGAAACAATAGAGTTTGGAGATGCATTTGACTGTGAGAGTGGGATGCATTTGGACAGGTAATTCGTCATGACCAGGATGCGTTGAGACTACCGCTGTCCTTAGGGGTTGGACACAGTACTGGAACACTTTAGTTTCTTCCATATTGTGCCTCAGCTCCTCATCAGAGAGAGTAAGAGAGCGCGAGTGAGAGAGTGCGAGTGAGAGAGTGCGAGTGAGAGAGTGCGAGTGAGAGAGACAGTGTGAGAGAGAGAGACACAGAGAGAGAAGAGAGAGCGAGAGAAGTAAGAGAGAGAGATGCATGCTAGCCCACATTCTGAACTGCAGTGTCTCCAGATCAGTCATGCTCGTGCTGGAGACACACAGCTCTGATTCTGTCATGTCTTATGGAGGATGTTTCCTTTGTGACCTCGTATGGAGTGTCCTGAGACAGGGGTGTTTTTCCTTAGTGCTCCTAGTCAATTTGTGCCTATTGTGATACAGTAGTAAATAGAGGTACTATGGATATTAAAGTATATCAGTTGCCAGTGGCTATCAGGGTTAACCTATCTTGATCTGCAGAGGATGGTAGACAATAATTGTATCATAATTATCCCTCTGCGATCACAAGTAACAATTATTGAATCAGGTTACAAAGGGAGCAGAAGAAGAAGTCCAGTCCGGTTGTGAGCTTAGCCATATATCATTTTATAGCCCATAGGTGTTTTCCTCTTGACTAATACATGAAAAGTATAGCATCGACAGTTCTGAATTTGTAATCTTATTGCCGTAATTTGTAACAATTAAATGAGACTAGTTGTGTTGTTTTATTTTAAAAAATGTAATGTTTACAAACAAAATAGACAATGGATGATGTAATTACAAAATCAAGAATCTCCTTTCCATGTATTCTTTATATAAGACAACTGCAATTATCTGGCTACGATAACAACCAGTGAAGGACTTCCTCTTCTGCTCCCTATGCTATTGAACATTTCTGATAGTTTAGTCTGGTGTATTTTACCACTATAAACAGTCTCTCCTCTCCTTGCTAGGCACCACCTTAGTCCAGATTCTGTATATGTAGAGGGTGTCGATCAACATGCAGAGAAGTCAAGCTGTCTGTTCAGCACCACCAGAAGAAAAAGGCTAGTGAAGTCAGGACCCTGGACAGCTCTCAAGCAGCCTTGCCCTTACAGCAGAGCCTTTGCTCGTCATATTCCCCAGCCAAGAGGGATTACACAATCATTTACGTGTCACAAGGCAAAGTGGAAGATAAGTTTTGAGTTCTAACAAGCAAACCTTAGAGAATACCCCACATATACAGTGGATTCGGAATGTATTCAGACCCCTTCCCCTTTTCCTCATTTTGTTACTTTACAGCCTTATTCTAAAATGGATTACATACATTTTTTCCTCATCAATCCACACACAATATCCCATAATGACAAAGCAAAACAGGTTTTTAGACATTTTTGCACATGTATAAAATAAAATAAACTGACATTACATTGACATAAGAATTCAGACCCTTTACTCAGTACTTTGTTGAAGCATCTTTTGCAGCTCTTACAGCCTCGAGTATTCTTGGGTGTGATTATTGAAGCTTGGCACACCTGTATTTTGGGAGTTTCTCCCATTCGTCGAGCTCTGTCAGGTTGGATGGGGAGCGTCACTGCACAGCTATTTTCAAGTCTCTCCGGAGATGTTCGATCGGGTTTAAGTCTGGGCTCTTGCTCGGTCACTCAAGGACATTCAGAGACTTGTCCTGAAGCTACACCTGCGTTTTCTTAGCTGTGTGCTTAGGGTCATTGTCCTGTTGAAAGGTTTTCATCAAGGATCTCTCTGTACTTTGCTCCGTTCATCTTTCCCTCAATCCTGACTAGTCTCCCAGTCCCTACCGCTGAAAAACATCCCTACAACATGCTTCACCGTAGTGATGGTGCCAGGTTTCTTCCAGATCTGACATTTGGCATTCAGGCCAAAGAGATCTTGGTTTCATCAGACCAGAGAACCTTATTTCTCATGGTCAGAGTCCTTTAGGTGCCATTTGGCAAACTTCAAACGGGCTGTCACGTGCCTTTTACTGAGGAGTGGCTTCTTTCTGGCCACTCTACCATAAAGGCCTGATTGGTGGAGTGCTGCAGAGATTGTTGTCCTTCTGGAAGGTTCTCCCATCTCCACAGAGAAACTCTGGAGCTCTTTCAGAGTGACCATGAGCACTTCTCCCCCGATTGCTCAGTTTGGCCGGGTGGCCAGCTCTAGGAAGAGTCTAGGTGGTTCCAAACTTCTTCCATATTAGAATGATGGAGGCCACTGTGTTCTTGGGGACCTTCAATGCTGCAGAAATGTTTTGGTACCCTTCCCCAGATGTGTGCCTCGACACAATCCTGTCTCGGAGCTCTACGGGCAATTCCTTCGACCTCATGGTTTGGTTTTTGCTCTGACATGCACTGTCAACTGTGGGACCTTTCCAAATCAATTGAATTTACCACAGGTGGACTCCAGTCAAGTTGTAGAAACATCTCAAGTATGATCAATGGAAACATGATGAACCTGAACTCAATTTTGAGTCTCATAGCAAAAGGTCTGAATATTTATGTAATAAGCTATTTCTGTTTTCTGAAAACCTGTAATTATGGGGTATTGTGTGTAGGCGGATGAGGAAAAACATTAATTTAATTCAGTTTAGAATAGGGCTGTAAAGTAAAAATTATTGAAAAGGGGAAAAGGTCTGAATACTTTCTGAATGCAATGTATGCTCAAAGTTAAGTCTCATTGTTAGAAACATTGTTCCCCCCATTAAAACGGTTGTCCTCGCTGTCTCTAACCATTGCCCCATCCAGTTTAATGTTTTGCAGTGTCTAGTTGCTTTAGTCTAAAGTATGAGCCGCTGTAAGGTGCATAGCCAGTTGTGAAACATACTCGACTTCTAGCAACACACATTTCCATCACGACAATTGATCAACAACCTTACTGTATCTCAGCCAATCAACTTGAGCTGCTGTAACAAGCGCAATTTACATGGAAATAGAGGGCATCACATCCCTCAATCTGTTGTGTTATTCATTGAGGTGAAAGATAGAGGGAACATTATTAGAAGTCTCCCCCTGTAACAGCACCCCTTACACCCTTTTCCTCACTGACAGATAAAGTGCTGTTGCTTGTACATTGATAAGGTGTCAGAAAAGATCAGCTCGTAGCCATTTTATTCAATCATCCCATTGTCCTTGTTCTCTGCCAGGAAGAAAGTCAATGGCTTCTGAAATGAACCTCTAAAAGGAAGAGTGCATCCTGTGATTTGTCAGATTGAGACTTCCCACTTATAACAGCTATACGGAATATCAACTCAAAGGAAAAGAAGATGGTGGGTGTAATATGAAATGTAATTCAATAATGTGCTTAACCATATTTCATAAGGAAGTTAGATAATATTTCCAGGCTCAATTTCCACACTCACTATAATATAAATTAGGGTTATTTAAAAAATGTAATAGCCATTCCTGAAAAGGTATACTGAGGATGGCAATGGTTTCCATTTCAAAACTATGTCATTTTACTTTATTAACATTGTATAGCTAACAAGGCATTATTCATTTTTGGGGTTCATTGCAATCGATCTCTATCAGTAGAAAATCACAAGATTCTGGGACAGTTTGTGCACATGACTGAAACTGCATCTCAAGAATTGCCAGCTAAGAACTAAAATGAATCCTATTTCATTTTTGCAGATGTGCGATTGAGACCAATGCTGGGAAAATGCATGACTGCTCACCAGGAGAAGCATACAAATAAAAAAACAAGCTATAGCTCTAATTATATTGGAACTAGGGAGCCCAGCCTGAAGAGGAACACTCAGACCTGGCAGAGGGAAAAGATAGAGACTGAGAAGGAAGAGACTTGCATCTTTAGATCTATCTTATTTTTGAAAAGACAAAGAAAAAAAATGTCTCTTGTCTAAAAATAATAATAATGTCTGTTGGCTAAAACAGTGAGCAACATAGCAAAAAAAGCATTGGCATTTATGAACAAAAAGCACAGAGGGAGAGTCGTTTCAATCATAATTGTTTTTTTATTTTCACAATTCATTCTCTATACTTGGGTCATCAAAAGATATTACTTCAGCTATTTTGTCTGTACAAAGTGCATTGCAGCATCAATATATGAAACACAAACACACTGACTGTGGCACAATATATTGTTCAATGGTAGGTTTCAATCATAAACCATCATCTGGATCCACAAAAACATTATAAAAAATCCTTGAGTGTCATTGTATCTTTTTGTGAGCAGTGCCTGTGTCAGTCAATGACAATGCTTATAATTGCAGCTTTTTATAGCCTTAACATAACGACCACGTCACAGAGACCTTCCATTATCTACTGTCAGTCAGGTGAAGACTCCTAAGTGCTTTAGTCTGTTTTTCTAATCCGTATCAGTGTCTAAAGAAATACAAATTGAAATCTCGTCGCCAGGAGAGGAAAAGGATAGAGAAAAGTAACAGTCAGATTTGACATAATCAGTAGAGAGGTGATTTTTTCAAACATGCTTTGTTTTCTCATCGTTTAGTATTGAGGTCAGCTCACCTGGAATATCAGACAACCCAGAAAAGTGGTTGTGGGGGATCATGGGAGGATGTAAATGATCCGCCCACGCATTCTCAAACAAAATCAAGATTTAATCTTAATCTAAGCAAACAAACACCCAGGTGTTCCTTCTACCAATCTTTTAAAATGGACTAGTACGCAAAAGCAAAAACCTCTCTCTATTCTTTGCTCTGGTCACCTCTCATCATGACCTCCAGCTGGCTGTGAAAGCAAGCCAATGTTTTTCAATCACTGTTTCCTGATATAGAGATATATTGTATATTGGATGTGGATAGGAATATAATGTTACCTACATGAGGATCCAAGTAATATAAAGATATTATACAGATCTCCTCTATACAATCCTGCCTTCATGTGGTACACGGGTGTAGAGTACAGGGCTTACCATTGAAGCAAAGAAACAAGGTGAACACAAACAGGAAATGAATTCCACTGGAGTGTCTCCCATACAACCAGGAGACGGCATTATCCCACACCGATGTTGGACTGATTGGAAGAGTCGGTCACAATGGGCCTGTAAAGAAGTCAGTCCAATGAATGAAGACATGGGTCATTGGCCTGGCCCAAATCACCTCTCTAAAGCTGAGATTAAGCTCTCAGCTTAATGTGGTGGACTTGATAGGTAGATAGAGATAGGCAGATGTACCTGTACTGGTTGTGAATGTGACTGAGAACTTTCCCACAGAGTTAGATTCTAGCTCTACCAAAGACATGTTTTCCCTCCAGGTCAGTCAGGGGTTGAAGGTAATCAAGTTGACTTCTTTAAGAAGTCAATGTAAGGTATCATTATGTTCCTCAGGGGGGAAAGCTTCTCAACATCAATTGTGTACCCTCTCTATATCTGTCTGTCACAGCTGAATGTGCCGTTTTATACTGGCACGGTGCGGACAATTCAAATGAATGATTCAATAAGTATTACAAGTATAATAGTTGACTATTTCTGATGAAAAGGTGGTGGTAAAAAATACTCAATGTAGTCTGTTGTTTTTACTTTGAAAAGTAAAGACCTTGGTGTGTCTGGACTCTAAACAAACCGTTCGGGAATCATGCTGTTTTCTGTCTGATGCATTTGAATATGAAAGCTGTTAAATTCAGCAATTTACAGCAGCTACATGCCTGCCCCTCAGTGATAAACAACAATAAAAACAATTGAGAGCATCCTGTCGGGCTGTATCACCGCCTGGTACGGCAACTGCTCCGCCCACAACCGTAAGGCACTCCAGAGGGTAGTGAGGTCTGCACAACGCATCACCGGAGGCAAATTACCTCACCTCGAGGACACCTACACCACCCGATGTCACAGGAAGGCCATAAAGATCATCAAGGACAACAACCACCCTGCCTGTTCACCCCGCTATCATCCAGAAGGCGAGGTCAGTACAGGCGCATCAAAGCAGGGACTGAGAGACTGAAAAACAGCTTCTATCTCAAGGCCATCAGACTTGTTAAACAGCCACCACTAACATTGAGTGGCTGCTGCCAACATACTGACTCAACTCCAGCGACTTTAATAATGGAAAAATGTATGTAATAAATGTCTCACTAGCCACTTTAAACAATGCCACTTAATATAATGTTTCCATACCCCTACATTACTCATCTCATATGTATATACTGTACTCTATACCATCTACTGCATCTTGCCTATGCCGTTCTGTACCATCACTCATTCATATATTCTTATGTACATATTCTTCATCCCTTTACACTTATGTGTATAAGGTAGTTGTTGTGAAATTGCTAGGTTAGATTACTCGTTAGTTGTTACTGCATTGTCGGAACTAGAATCACAAGCATTTTGCTACACTCTCATTAACATCTGCTAACCATGTGTATGTGACAAATAAAATTTGATTTGATTTGATAAACACTGAACCTCAGACAGGATCTGTAAGATTGTACTTGATAAGACTTTGTACAGGGTGTCACACGGTGATCTGTTTCACCTGTCTTTGTGATTGTCTCCACCCCCCTCCAGATGTCGCCCATCTTCCCCATTATCCCCTGTGTATTTATACCTGTGCTCTCTGTTTGTCTGTTGCCAGTTCAAGTCAACCTGCGTTTTGTCTCAACTCATGCTTTTTCCAGTCTCTCTTTTCTCGCCCTCCTGGTTTTTGACCCTTGCCTGTCCTGACTCCGAGCCTGCCTGCCTTTCCACTCTGCCTGCTCCTGACCCTTAGCCTGCCTGCCGACCTGTACCTTTGCCCACCTCTGTACTACCAACCTTTGCCTTACCCTGACCCTGAGCCTGCCTGCCGCCTGGTACCATTGCCCCACCTCTGGTTTACTGACCACTGCCTGCCTTGACCTGTCTATTGCCTGCCCCCGTTGGAATATTAAACTATTGTTATTTCGATGTGGTTTGCATCTGGGTCTTACCTTTATACCTGATACAGGGATTCTCATCCAGAACACTATAATCGTCTTATGCACACTTAATTTAACGAGCATTCCTCAAACAATATGACATAAAGCTTCACTAATATAGCCTCACATTTGGAGAGTTTATTTCTATATAATGTGGAAGGACCACCAGAGGGCAGGCTGGGCTCATGGATAGTAGCCCAACAAGGCATGGGAGACAAGGTAACCAGAGGCAATTAAGCACAGCTGACGGTACAAATGACATACTCTCCTTCCCCTATAAGAGAGAGAATGGAACCAGCAGAGATGGGGGGGGAAACTATCTCTGGAAGATGGCTACCGAGAGAGAGGAGCTATCCAGGAAGAACCACTAAGACGGTGACAATCCCGTGACTTTTTGTTGTAGTTTAAAGATAATCCTATTGTGTTCCTGTTTCATCTGGAGAAGAAGATGTATGTTTTTTCCTTAGAAGATTTTCATTGATTATGTTGGAGTGTTTGTGTTGACCAAATGCCCTCAATAGAGAACTGTGTTCAATCAAGAAAACCTACTCCTGACTCGTTTATTCCACCTTCCCGCTTTAGAGTGACGCCCAATTACTTGGTCCGCTCACATTGGTGGAGAATGGGGGTATTAGGTGGACGAGTGACACAAGGATAAGTGAGTAAATCAAGATTCTTCCAGTAGACCCGGAGGAACCATTCAAGAACGATGGATAACGCCCTACTACAACAATTGATCACGGCACAGCAGACAACCATAGAACTCCTGCAACAACAGCTGAGCCGACGAGAAGAACCTAGAGTTAAGCCAAGAGCGGCTGCTCACGCCATCTAACCTCGTCTCTCCAAGGAGGATGATATTGAGGCCTTCCTCATGACCTTCGAAAGGACGGCCACCTTGGAAGAGTGGCCGCCCACAGAATGGGCGAGCGCATTAGCCCCTCTTTTGACCGGGGTGGCTCAGGAAGCCTATTTTGACCTGGATTCCCGCGAAGCTGCGGACTATGGGCGACTAAAAACCGAGATCCTGTCCCGGTACCAGCTGACTGCCAGAGATAGGGCTGTAAAGTTCCATCAATGGACCTATACAGCTGATCAACCCGTCCGTGCCCAGATCTTCGCATTAATACGACTGACGAAACAGTGGCTAGAACCTGGAAAGAGAGTAGGACATGTGATAGAGACTCTCGTAGTGGACAAGATATTGAGAGAATTACCCAGTGACTTAAAAGGGTTGTGGGGCAAGCCAACCCGTTGTCAGCCGACGACATAGCCCAGGCGGTGGAAACATATCGGTCTACAGGGGAGTTGTTAAAAAGTGACAAAGAGGTATGGAAGGAGTCTTCCAATCCCGTACCACGACTCACCCCGGCGCGCCCGCCACCGAAACGTCCAAGCCCCCCGGAGGTGGGAGAAGTCAGCCACCACACAGCAGGGTCGGTGTTATAAACGTCAGTCTCCCAACCATTATGCCCCACAATGTCCTAGCAAGGATGAGCCCATGGTCACGGAGTCATCACTGCCTACCCCCACACATCCCGTTTTGAGGGGGCAGGATCAACACTGTTGGTTAGCAGAGATAGCCCCAGCTAGGACTATGGTCTCCTTCCCCTATAAGAGAGAGAATGGAACCAGCAGAGATGGGGGGAAACTATCTCTGGAAGATGGCCACCGAGAGAGAGGAGCTATCCAGGAAGAACCACTAAGACGGTGACAATCCCGTGACTTTTTGTTGTAGTTTAAAGATAATCCTATTGTGTTCCTGTTTCATCTGGAGAAGAAGATGTATGTTTTTTCCTTAGAAGATTTTCATTGATTATGTTGGAGTGTTTGTGTTGACCAAATGTCCTCAATAGAGAACTGTGTTCAATCAAGAAAACCTACTCCTGACTTGTTTATTCCACCTTCCCGCTTTAGAGTGACGCCCAATTACTTGGTCCGCTCACAATAAATTATGAAACATTCCATATTCATGAAAAATGTATAGATGATTATATTATGTAGTGTTCTTTCTTGGAAAACTACCAAACAGAAATGCAGTCTCATCTCGTAAGTTTGGAGGGAAAATTTAATTCAAAGCAAGACTCAAGGTAGTGAATCATAGCAAATACTGGGCTAAACATCTCAACAACACTGACAAATGTTAGATGGCCTACTTCTCTTTTAATATATAATCAAGTGGAATTTTGTCTATTTGCAATTTTCTCTACTTCCTTTCCACTCGCTAGGAAGGAAAAGGACACTGAGGATGCTTTCATCGTCTTACAGTACTTGGAGGATTTGACATTGACAAATATCAAAGGCTAAATGAATTAAACATTCAAATATAGAAAAAGCAAAGAGACAAACATGAAATAAGCTGATTATTAAGCTGATTTGAATATGATTTGCATAGCATAAGTCTTCATTAGAATATGAGTGTGGACTTCTATGACATTGAGCTTGAACAGCCTTATCCAGTCACCACCCTGTTCATCTCAAGCGAGCTCAATGGGGCAGCGTAGTTAATGTTCCACACACAAACACACTCGCATCAGCACACAAAAGCATAATCACACACACACACACATGCGCAACTGCACACACACACACTACATCACAGGCTACCATAATTAGCTCCCCTCTCTAAGTGGCCTCAGGATGTGTTTTTCTTTTATCCACCAACACACACTATGAATAATGGAAATGAAAAGAAATGTAATAAATGGACATATATTGATACTTTACTTGAGTTATGATGAATAGATGTGAGAAAGGACCTCAAAGAAAAAAAAACATACTGGTAACGTAGGCAAAGGAAATTAGCTAACAGTTACCACAACGTTAAAGAGTACACCCACATGCTGTATGATATATTTGTAAAAAGATTCATGAGAGAAACACGTTAGGGAGAAAAGCAATGGGTATGGGGTGGATTGTATTTCATGATACAATGAAAGGAAATGGAAACTGAGGATTGCTATGTGGGAGATGAAGTGGCCAAACTGTTTGACCCAGCAGCTGCGATTTTGTTTTTGACTGGAGTTTCACTTGAGATTCCTCTGAGGGAAGTGGGGAATGGATTACAGGGGCATGGATAGGGTGGGACCCAGGGCAGATTGACTATAGCTATAGGTCACGTCCAAAGGCGAAGAGGTGAGCAGACTAAAAGTCTATGGGCAGACATGGTCAACTGTGTTTTCCTCCATAGCTTTAATGATTTAACCCTTTCACAATGTTAACTGTCAAGATAGAACCCTACGAACTGTCTCCCTTTGAATGGTCTATCGCAATTTAAATGTGACATAAGTAATATCTCACCATAAGTAATGTCAACGCAGGTGACATACAGTAACTAGAGTGGTTAAATATCACTAATGATACCATGTTGGCTAAGAGCTACCTGTGGTTATTTTAGTGATATCTTAATATGCAATATGATTACATGTCACTTTGAATTATTTCAGTTCTCTTAGACAGATAAAAGTCAACTTAACTTCCTCATTACCGATTGCTGTAAAATGTAACAAACCATATCAACCATTTGATCTGTTCCAGGACTTTGCCCTCATTCAGATGTAGGGAAACGTGCCATTTCAGATGCAGCCAGTGTTTCTTAAGTCACTCTGCAGCGGTAGATATATGATGAATTATTGAGTAACTAGTCTTTACGTAATGGTCATCTGCATTGGAAATCTCTGAAGAGCAACAATAGAATTATTCCAAAGATCGTTGTTGTACAGTGTTGTACAGAGGCAATCTCTCCAAAACTACTGACTTGATCATACCTGCGCCAAAATTGTTCATCCCATCTAATTTTACTCCATTCCATTTAATCTCAGACAGACTTCAGATGGACTTTCTTGACCTCTGCTCTCAGGTTAACAATCTGCTCAAACCTCTTTGCCTGAGCCCCTTTGTACACAAGGGGAACCTGGGGACAACAACAGTGACATCGTCTGGTGGCCCAAAAAACGGTTGTAAATATTCAAACTGTTTCTAGTCTCAATGCATCCATAGTGTTATGACTGATACTTGTTTCAAGGACTCATTCTGAATGCACAAAGGTAGTTTGACACAGAGTTGAAATCGTCAGACTGAATTTCTGAAGTGGATAAACGAATGCAGCAGCTACTGTAAGCACCGTTATTGTAAGGCCGTGGGATACCAGAGTGTCTTGGAATGATGCTTAATCAGCATCTTTAGTTAAGTGTTGTCATTGTTATGCCTACCCACTTGTTTTAAGGCTACAATATTGTAATCAATATTATTATTCCTTTCTAGTATTTAAGTTTATGCTAAATTATAGCAATCACTGTGTAACAACGGGCACCCTTGTCGAGTCATATTTTAATAAAAGTGTGGTTGCCTGCTCTAATGGTGAGAGCTTGTAAATGACGCAATGAAGCTGTTGTTCAACTGCCTCAAGAGTTATTTAAGTACAGTCCTCCATGTACCTTTTAGTGGAATCCAACCCTGCCTGACAAAGCAATCACTAAAAGTCTGCAATCCAATATCAAACACCTCCATTGTGTCTCAGGATGTCGCAATGCCCAACAGTCAAGATTTCCAATTAGATATTTTATGACATATGTGTTATCAATATGCTCAGCTGGTCTGCAAGCTCCTTACTAATTTCATCCTGCATTATGCAGCGCTTTCTTTAAAAACCCTGTTCCCCGAACGCTGATGATGTGGATTTCGATTAAGGCATTTCACCCACACCTCTCTGTTTCAGAGGGGTTGGGTTTAATGCGGTAGACACATTTCAGTTGAATGAATTCAGTTGTACAACTGACTAAGTATGCCCCTTACCCTTCCTTTCCCTTTCCCAAAGAAATCTGATCCCTCAAGTGAAAAGGTACTACTTAAACTAGTGGTGGATTCTCTGATCCACCTCTACGCAGACGACACCATTCTGTATACTTCTGGCCCTTCTTTGGACACTGTTAACTAACCTCCAGACGAGCTTCCATGCCATACAACTCTCCTTCCGTGGCCTCCAATTGCTCTTAAATGCAAGTAAAACTAAATGCAGGCTCTTCACCCGATCGCTGCCCACACCTGCCCGCCCGCCCGCCCAGCATCACTACTCTGGACAGTTCTGACTTAGAATATGTGGACAACTACAAATACCTAAGTGTCTGGTAGACTGTAAACTCTCCTTCCAGACTCACATTAAGCATCTCCAATCCAAAATTAAATCTAGAATCAGCTCCCTATGTCACGCCTTGACCTTAGAGAGCCTTTTTATTTCTCTATTTGATTAGGTCGGGGTGTGATTTGGGTGTGCATTCTAGTTTTTCTATTTCTTTGTTGGCCAGGTATGGTTCCCAATCAGAGGCAGCTGTCTATCGTAGTCTCTGATTGGGGATCATACTTAGGCAGCCTTTTTTCCACCTTTTTTAGTTTGTGTGATCTTGTTTTTGTGTAGTGCCTGTGAGCACTCTAGTTGTTACGTCTCGTTTACTGTTTATTGTTTTTGTTGGTGAGTTTCATTTTAATAAACATGTGGAACTCTATGCACGCTGCGCCTTGGTCCGCTCATTTCAACGAACGTGACATCCTATTTCTAAACAAAGCATCCTTCACTCATGCTGCCAAACATACCCTCGTAAAACTGACCATCCTACCAATCCTTGACTTTGACGATGTCATTTACAAAATAGCCCCCAACACTCTACTCAACAAATTGCATGCAGTCTATCACAGTGCCATCCGTTTTGTCACCAAAGTCCCATATACTACCCACCACTGTGACCTGTACACTCTTGTTGGCTGGCCCTTGCTTCATACTCGTTGCCAAACACACTTGCTTCAGGTCATCGACAAGTCTCTGATAGGGTAAAGTCCCCCATTATCTCAGCTCTCTGGTCACCATAGCAGGTTTGCACACACCTCATTTGCACACACTGTATATAGATTTTCTTCAGCTGTATTATTGACTGTATGTTTTGTTTACTCCATGTGTAACTCTGTGTTGTTGTAAGTGTCTAACTGCTTGCTTTATTCTTGGCCAGGTCGCAGTTGTAAATGAGAACTTGTTCTCAACTTGCCTACCTGGCTAAATATAAAATACTGAATAATAATAATATGAACTGTAACTAAAATCAATTAAATTGTTGCATGTTGTGTTTAGATTTTTTCAGATACAAGTTTCTAATTATGTCAGAAAGTCACTTTTATTGCAAGTTAAAGCATACTGTTAGTTAGCTTGCAAATGTTAGTTTGCTAGCTAATGTTACGTGTATGATCTATCATTTGCATTGCTAGTTGTAGCCTAATGTTAGCTAGCTAACATTTAACCTAGTTTGTTAGCTTTAGCTACCTGCAGATTCACACTACAGTTATGACAATGTTTGTATTGGTAGTAGTATGAGTTGGGATTATCCCGGTTCATTGATTAGCTAGCTAGCTACCTGGCTATCTGCATGTCAAAACAAAAGACTTCACTTTGACCAGATTATTACAATACCCATCAAATTAGCCAGGTGTGTCTGGGGGTGATTACGGCAATCTATTGTATTTCATGCACATGTGTACATGTCAATAGTGACCCATCCACTCAGCTAGATGTGGCTGGGGGTGGTTATAGTATTTCCTTCACATGACCCATCAATCGGGTAAGCATCATCTAATAATGACAAAATATTTCTAGCTGGACACTTTCTGTTTTTGATATTGCTACTATGCAAGTAACCACTTCACTGTACCGTTTACACCTTCTGTATCCTGTGCATATGACAAATAAACTTTTATTTGATGTAGTGTGTGTTTACCACATGGCATCACATGTCAAACCTTAAAGAGATGGGTGGGGCTAAGGCTTGTGAAGGTTGTGAATGATGCTGAATGGGTGTAAACAAAGAAGAGCTCTCCAGTAGCTGTTCCAAAATATTCAATGGCCATTTTCTCAAAAGTGGGGTTACAAGTTTATCAACTTTCAAAGCAGAATTACTTTCCCATTGTTCTTCAACTACAGTGTATGATATATCATTTCTAGGTGTGAGTCTCTACTTCTATCCAATGTAAAAAAAAAACACAATGTCAAATTTTGCTTCATAAGACCGAATCGAGACTGTCGGTCACATACAGTGCCTTCGGAAAGTATTCAGACCCCTTGACTTTTTCCATATTTGATTGCGTTACAGCCTTATTCTAAAATGTATTAAAAAACAATTTCTCATCAATCTACACAGAATATCCCATAATGACAAAGCAAAAGCAGGTTTGGAGACATTTTTAGTAATTTATTAATCTTTTGACACGCATGTTCTAAATATGAATAAAGGCCCTTACAGCTTGAGTTCTTTTTGCACGCGGTACCAGAATTCTATGCTGCTGTTCTAGAATTTGATTGTTGCATTTTTTTATGCTATTCTCTACACCCCTCATTGTTTCAGTACCGCAATGTCTGCTTCATATGAGGCTTTATAAAACATTCTTCCCATAGTAGTAGCAGTGAGATTCTATAGTATTATTGATAATTGTATAATTGTTATTATCTGAAGGTGGCTTTTATATTAGCCAGTCTGAGGGGTTGTGCGTGTGAGATAGGGCAGGAAACCTGAGGCACTAAACCTGTTGTATTTGATACAAGAGTGAGAGTGGGGTATGAGCATATACTACATATGCCGACCATGGCTAAGGTTGGCATCGTAAATACTTTTTTCTTCATAAAAACATTTTTCAACTTAATTTATTCTCCCCTGGAAAATCAAAGCTACAGAGGTGGCTACATTTAATCACCGTGTTAACATATTATCACCACTGGACCACGTAGCCTAAAGTTGCCTGCCTCGTCACCAAGCGAGGAAGATATATTATGGCTTGGATAGGTTTTAGCCTGGTCGAGGCGGAGGATAATGAGTACAGCGTGGTGGACAAAGTCACGTGAGCAACAAAGTGAGGTAGTTTGTGCAGGCGATCAGATTGAATGGTGTGTGGGTGTAATCAGCTATATTGTATGCAGAGACCGTGGCATGAGTGGAACGAGGTTGTAAATATTATGGGATATCGTAAACTATGGAGCTAGACAGGATTATCTTGGTTTATGCTTTGGCGCCATCTACGGGCTGAAAGTTACATGGGTGGACCAGCTATCGCTCTCCTTCCAAAACAAGGTTATATTTGTATAAACTTCAAGTATTACTAACCATACCGTATATTCCTATGAAAAGTCAATGTACTGTAACTACTCAATTTGTGCTTTTCCGTCTGAAGTAGTCTACAGATTAGGTTAAAGGTTGAAATAATCAGATCATTTTTTCCCCTAGCCAACAACCATTTTGCCAAATGGCCAAATGATAAAACATAATTGCAACAATGCATTACAAATCAAGGAATTAACAAAAATTGATCACATACTTTTCTTGTTCTGTTTTATTTCAGAAATGGAGCCCAGGAGTGAAACAAAGTAAATAAACATATGTAACATTTCTATCTTTTTTGTACGTTTTTTTTAAAGAACATTTCTCCAATCCTGCCTCGCGCACTATGCATCAGTGGGTGAGGCAGGGTAGCCTAGTGGTTAAAGTGGTGGACTAGCAACCGGAAGGTTGCAAGTTCAAATCCCCGAGCTGACAAGGTTCCAATCTGTCGTTCAAGCAGTTAACCCCACTGGTCCTAGGCCGTCATTGAAAATAAGAATTTGTTCTTAACTGACTTGCCTAGTTAAAAAAAGGTTTTAAAAAAATAAAGAAAAACACATCAAGTCATACATTTCAATACAATTGTTGATTACATACTTTTCTTGTTCTGTTTCAGTTCAGAAATAGAATGCAGGAGTCAAACAAAGTATTTAATTTCAGGCAAGCATGTGTTACATATATGTTTTGGGGAGAACATTTCCCCAATCACCCCCACCAATCACCCCCATCAAACACCTCAAGTCATACATTTCAATACATTTTACAATTATATATTTTTTAAGTATCAGCATAAAGCAACAATTGTATCAGCCACTATAAGCCTACTTTCAATTTAGTAGTGCTTCAGAGTGTGATACTCACCAAAGTAAGGCACTGCAGACAAGGCTGTGTCACATGGTTCACACATGTACTTGGTCAATTGCCTTTGTTTCTGTCATCGGGTAGATTGTAGACAGACCTTGCAATACCTCCTTGTGCTTTTTCCTTGCAGGGTGGTCTGAGGGACATCACTTGGAAAGTGGAGTCCAGTGAGGCGTAGAGGTTTGTACGAGGCAGGCCGGCTCCCAGCAGACGGACAATGAGGAGTGTGGTGGTCCTCAAGGAGCCTGCCGCATCAGATTTATCCTGTATTGCTGGGACAAGATCACTTGTCCCGTGACCTGCCGGTGGACAATGTGGTCATTAAGGAGAGCTATATATCTTGTACCTTTTAAGGGACTTTCTGGCACACTCAACAAAACGGTTCTGCATGTGCACTTTGTCAACTGCTCTCATCGTCTTGTTGTGCTCCAAGACACAGTCTCTCTTCATTTTCCTCTCTCTGGTGACATAGTCCAGTTTTCCTGTGTATCCGATATTTTGGAGGTGTGCACAGTGGACAGAACATGGGTTTGTCGTGCCATTTTACTGCCATTACCTCCCTGGTTGTTTGGAACTCCACCTCCCCCTTGCTCATTTTCTTTTTGAATATTGGCATCCCCTTCCTATTGGATCTCACTGTGCCATGGGCCCCTGTGTTCTCCCTCATAAGGTTCTGGAAAAGGGTAGGGCTACTGTACCAGCTGTCCACAAACACAGTGTGCCCCTTTCTGAGGTAAGCCTGCAGAATGGGGATCACCACTGATCCAGATATACCAAGACCCTCAAAAAGCCTTATATCTGTGGTGCCGCCTGTGTAGATGATCAGGTCCTGTACATATCCTGTCAGACAGTCACATAAAACAAAAGAACTTGACTCCAAATCTGTGGCGCATTGATGGGATGTATTGGTGGAATTACAAGCCTTCCTTTCCAAGCCATGAGAGACTCATCAGTCCTTGTGAGAAACAAACACTCTTCCAAATGCCCTGGTGAAGCTGCCCAGGACATTACCTAATGCTGTTGGCAGTGGTGTTGTTCACAAAGTGGAGCGCTCTCAACAAGACAAGGAAGCCGTCCTGGGAGAAAAAAGGTTGGGGAAAAAGGGTCTGCAGCATTGGGTCAGTGGACCAGTAGTCCCTCACAGAGCCCTTCTTCACTAGCCCCATCAGCATCACTGAAGGAAGGTACACAAGGAAGGTACACATTTCACCGATGGTATGTGTTCACCCATTTTGAAAGCTTCCCTTTTACACCAGGGGCAGTCTTTTCTTTCACTTCAAGAGAATACATGCAAACAAATATGCATATTTAGTAGGCTTAAGGCATTCTGAATGTTGATACATTTGAAGAGAGCCTTGGGTTTTTCTGAAATATGATAATGGACATACCTGTTAGTTTCCTACACCACACTCTCCATCAATTCTTTATCAAGGAAAGTTTCAAACAGGCAGGGGGCTTTGTATGCCAGACAGGCTGTCATTGAAGTCTATCTCTGATGGTGTGTGAAGTGACAGGATCTTCAGCAACTGGGACCATCCTCTTCATCTTCAACCTCTTCTCCCTCACAGCCTACAAGATTGACAGGGATGTTCATTGCCTGCGAGGTTGGGGTGGGCACCATATTCCTCAAGTTCATAGTCCAGAAGGTTGGGGGGCAGATATTCCTCAGGACTATCTGTTTGATCCGACTCACTCTCATACACAGATTGTTCATCAGAATTACTTAATATTTCTCGTATCTCCTCATCAGTGAGGCATTTCCTATTGAAATTGGACATTATATCTATACTCATTGACTATCAGTCTCTGCCAAGAGTTACTTCCTATAGGAAGGAGGTCAGAGACCTGGCCATGTGGTGCTAGGACAACAACCTCTCCCTCAACGTGATCAAGACAAAGGAGAAATTGTAGACTACAGGAAAAAGAGGACCGAGCACTCATCAACGGGGCTGTACGGGGCTGTAGTGGAGCAGGTTGAGAGCTTCAAGTTCCTTGGTGTCCACATCACCAACAAACTAACATGGTCCATGCACACCAAGACAGTGTGAAGAGGGCACGACAAAACCTATTCCCCCTCAGGAGGCTGAAAAGATTTGGCAATGGGTCCTCAAATCCTCAAAACGTATTACAGCTGCGCTATCGAGAGCATGGTTGCATCACTGCCTGGTATGGCAACTGTTCGGCCTCCGACCACAAGGCACTACAGAGGGTAGTGCGTACGGCCCAGTACATCACCGGGGCGAAGTTTCCTGCCATCCAGGACCTCTATACCAGGCGGTGTCAGATGAAGGCCCTAAAAATTGTAAAAGACTCCAGCCACCCAAGTCATAGACTGTTCTCTCTGCTATCGCACGGCAAGTGGTACCGGAGCGCCAAGTTTAGGTCCAAGAGGCTTCTAAACGGCTTATACCCCCAAGCCATAATACTCCTGAACATCTAATCAAATGGCTACCCAGACAATTTGCAATGTGTGTGTGTGTAGGTGCATTTGTGTGTGTGTGTGTGTGTGTGTGTGTTGTCGTGGAAATTTCCTCTATTTACCTAATCATGAGCGCAAACCACACACAAGTCAGAGTTAGTTATCAAAGTCCATCTTTAATTATATGAGCTCTATCACAACCCTGTGACTCTCAGCCAATTCAGTGTCTATCAATGAATTCTCTGAGAGCCCCCCTACATTGCAACTGAGATGCTTTAATAGCAAAGAACACACATAGTCAGCAGCATAGACATAATAAATCGTTCAGCTTAGTCTCCTTACTCAAACCCCGAAACCATAAACCAATCCTCCATATCAACAGGCATATATCAAATTGTCATTTAGATACAACCAATTCTAAATACAACCAATCCTGGACAAACTCACAGAGAGGATAGAATGATTCCAGACACTGCCATCCTCCTTTCCCCGATGGGAAAAGTAGGGAGTGACTGGCACAGACACAGTGGAGCAAAAGATATGTTTACACATGATGACACTTTGACCTCTCCCCTCTCTGCAGCCCATGCAACTTAGTCTTGACATAGAACAGATAACTGCAACCCTGCCACAGTATTATACAAAAATAACATTCTTGATGAGAAGTAACTTACAAACATATGATGAATATAAAACATCTTACCTATGTTACCAACAAATTCTGATTATTCCACAACATTGTGTGTGTGTGTGTGTGTGTGTGTGTGTGTGTGTGTGTGTGTAGGGGTGTGTGTGTGCATCCACATACAGCATGTGTTTGAGTTCGTAAGGATGTAAACACATACTCCTGTCAATGACAAGGTTGATTCTTTGTGTTGATGCTAGCTGTGTGTTTATCACAGTCACCCTTATTGATGCATGCCGGCCGTGTCATTGGGAACATCAAGCGCCCAGTGTGACTTTCTGAAACGTGCTCTCTTTGACCACACACAGAAGGAATGGCACCCGCCACCGCTGAGCATGTCTCTTCTGCCCGTGACAACAGTCATGCCTGGGCACCATCTGAAGTACTAATTGCCTGTCTCTCTTCTGGAAGACTCCTGGTTAAGACGGATAGCCCTTAATATCCTCTCTGGGATCCTGACAGGTTTGTTTGAGGTCTCCTCTCAGTAAACAAAAGTGTCAAGGCTAACCGATGGGGATAGATCCCAGAGTGACAGATGTTTGGGGCTTTTTTGTGTTTGCCAGTGAGTACAGGGGAGATTGTGTGAGCATCCATGTGTTTGGGTCATGGCAGTGTACATGAGAGAAGGCATAGATCTGAAAGGATGTCTGTGTATGTATAGGTTGTTCAATTATGGGAGATACTGAGAGTACAAAAGTGTTAATGTGTGTGTGTGTGTTTCCGCGCAGCCACATACATATGTGAATGTATGAAAAACGACACTCATGTCAGTGTCCCCTGAGGTGGCTGGCCCACATATCAGCCTCTCTGGGATCCACACACATACGCGCTAGCGTTAATTAGCAGGCTGTTTATGGGGACTGTAATTGGGGATGGCACTTGTCAACAGGTTTACTCTGGAGCCTGTTGTGTCCCTCAGCTGCTCTGCCATGATTACCAGCCTCTGCACCAGCACCTTTCTTCATTCACCTTCAACATCTCCTGGCTGAACTTGTTCTCCGCTCTTCTGCTGTTTATTCTCAGGCTCTGTAAAGTCGGACAGGAGTCGACCTTCCTTCAATCAGTATGCTGACTAACAGCCTATTAATATGGAAGTTTATGTAAATGACAGACCGGGACCGACCCTGTTGTCAAATATTAGTTGTCATACGTCTTCATTAAATTTGTCACTGTGTATTCTGTGTCGTCGTATATGGTGTTTGTTTTTCTCTTGATGACGGGAATACTTTTGGTTGTTGTCAGTAATCAATTGGCAGAGCACTCCATTAATCCTCATTCCATAAGGAGTATCGCAATTATTCTGAAGTTAATTAGCTTTGGTTCACCACACAATGGGAAGCCAATATTTTCTATTATGTGTGTGGACTCTCAGAGGCATTTTGGGGTTTACCAATTCTGCAACGTGTGAGTACTCCTAAGTCAATACTAATCATGTGTCTATAGTATTTCATTTTGAGATGCTGGGAGGTGGGGACAACGATCTTTGGCTGCTTCTATCAGAATAAGAGAATATTGAATTAGTTAAGGACTCATTCACCAATACATTTCAAGTTGTGGATGGCGTGTCCAGGCACACTTGACTGTATGGCTCGTTTTAACTGAGATCCCTTTTCATGTTCATCCCAACTCTGGTTCGACTTTCTCTAAACATCCACTACAAACTTAAGCTAACATTAGCCACTGCTTTATAACCATCAATGGGAGTGATAGGGAAAGGGGGATACCTAGACAGTTGTAAAACTGAATGCCTTCCACTCAAATGTGTCTTCCGAATCAGAGAGGTGCGGGGGGCTGCCTTAATCGACATCCACGTCTTCATGGAACAGTGGGTTAACTAACTGCCTTGCTCAGGGGCAGAACAACAGATTTTTACCTTCTCAGCTCGGGGATTCGATCCAGCAACCTTTCGGTTACTGGCCCAGTGCTCTAAGCATGTGTGCAATTGTGCATTTTATGGACAAATCAAATTAAATTAACTGCCTATTTTGTCTGATGTTATTTGGAAAATCATACATGCCCCTATTAATTTGTGGTTGCTATGTAGTGGTGCCTAAAGTTAGCTAAAGTTTGTAGTGGTTGTTTAATAAAGAATACCTAACCATGGATGAATTTTGTCTTGCTCCATAGACTTCTTTCAGGGTGAGGAACCATCTAACATCAAGTTGTAAAATCCTGAACTTCCCCTTTACAGAGCGTCATGCTGAGACATGTAAGCTAAGCCTTTTAAGGTCTCACATACTGTACATGGGACATACACATTTCAAAGCACTTGCACACCATTGTCTGATGTCATGGACGTCTGCAATTTAACACTTATTGATTAAAGAAGCAAAGTCTGCCTTCAGGAGGAGGAAGGGGAAAAGCAGAAGGGGGGGGAGGAGAGGAGGAGTAGGATGAGGAGAAGGGAAGGAGGAGGACAGGGGGCGAGGGAGGGGGTAGGAGGAGGACAGGAGGAGGGGTGGGGAAGGAGGAGGAGGAGGTGGGAGGATGACAGGAGGAGGGGAAGGACAGGAGGAGGGGTAGGGGGGGGAGGACAGGTAGATGAGGAGGGAAGGAGGAAAAGGAGAGAATAGGGGGAGAAAAGTAGAGAGGAGGAGGGGATGGGGAGGAGGAGGAGAAAGGGTAGGCGGAGGAGGACAGGAGAATGAGGAGGACAGGAGGGGAGGAGGGATGGGAGGAGAGGAGGAGGAATGACTGATACCATCAGTGAATCTATTTAGTTATTAATGGAGCACTCTCAACAATCATTCTCATGATAGCACATTGGTAGTAATCAATGACAAATATTGAAGTCGGGCTTGGTTAAAACCCTGGATGGGAGAGCGAAGGCATACTGTAGTTGTCGATAAATCAACTGTCCAGTAGAAGTTTCTGCCTAACCTTAACCATGGAAACTCATGCCTTTTAAATTAACATTTATATACATATATTGTAGTATTTTTCTTACACAGTCAGGGTTGTTTGTATGCGCTGACATGGTCCATGCATGGCAAGTTTAAACGTCACTTTGGCAGTCCACCAACCCATGCCTCAGCACTGTTCAGGTTATGGTAAGAAGCACTTCTTTCAACTGAAAAAAAGCCCATTTTCTCTAGTCGGTGACCATAGTCGGTAACCACCTTTCAAAGTGTGTTGCAGTATGGGAATGAAAATGGTCCGACTGCATGAACTTGTGATCAAAGGTCACGCAGTTTTTGATGAAGTCGCCTCAAGTCGCTGTAGTAGGCTGGACAATAGAACGAGTCAAAATTCACCCAAGGCTGAAAAATGGCAAAAGAACGTTGGCTAAGCTGGAACACTAGTGCGAGCCCATAGAAAATGTATTGAATCAAATGTTTCGCAGAGACTCTTCTAGCTGGAGAGGCGCATAGAATTCCATTTCACCTAAATGGCACCAAAAAATGTATCCCTTTTTATTTTACCACTACAATCTGTTCTTAGGACGAAACTGAAAAATAACAAGTCGTGTAGAAAGTAAACATCCGCACCTCGATGGAGCCAAGTGTGCTTATGTAGGCATAACGAGGAAGTAGGAAAAAATGGCAACTTCTGACTATTTTTGGTCTAGCGTTTTTTTGACAACGGAATACACTACCGAGCCTTACATAATTAAAAAGAGGAGATTATCCTGATTAAATGGTGTCCGACTTGAAAAAAATCTAAATATACACATTGAGAGATATTTGGCAAAATACACCAGCATGCCTCTACATAGGAAAACAATCGGGGGATCTCAGCGTTCCAAGGGCAAAAGGTATTTCGGGGCTAGCGTTTGATGACAACAGAATACACTGCACAGCCTTACATAATTAGAAAGAGGAGAATCTCATGATTAAAATGGTGTCCAATTTTTTAAAATCTAAATATACCCATTGCGAGATATTTGGCAAAAAAGACAGACATAACTATATTTCCCTATAGGAAATAATGGGACAACCTCAGAGTTCCATGAGTAATTTATTGTTGTTGTTTACATTTGAACTATCAGCATCATGGGCAGGTCTCATTGCCAACAATAGCAAAGCAGGCATTGTGACGTAGAACAATAGGCTGGGAATAGAACATTCGGGAAGGCGAGTTGGTGCCATGGTGCTCAATAGAACTAATAGTAGCTGGCAGGGTGAAAAATGCCCTAAAATAAGGCCTGTTTTTTCGTGATTACTTCAAAACTACGGCAAGCAGCTGGGACATATTGTAATATTATGAAAATGGGCTCCACGGCAGATGCTATGAACAGGTTTTTATCAGAAAAAAAAGCATTGTTAAAAATATATAATGTGTTCAGCCTTGCTGTAGTTGCTTCACACCAACTGCACCATGCAGCCATCACTGGCATTGTGGGAGGCACTATTTGTCAACCAATCAACTTTGCCGCAATTCTAAAGCTAAAGGATGAGTGATTTTTGAGGCAGTTTCTAACCAATTAATTGTTCACACATTGTGTTTCAGTTTGTGAGTGTGTGAAAGGGGTTTATAACATTTAATTTCGACATTTAAAAGAAAATATTTTTAGAAACAATAGCAGCTATGAGGACACTGCCATGTTGATCTCAGAATTGCTGTTGGAAAACCTCCAGTGTCCGACTTTCGGCTGTCACAGATGCACCTCTCACGACTTCACTCGCCTACTTTCTTCTACAGTCGCCTTTGTTATCCTTACTGCTCGAACACACCCATTTATTCTAAATCTAACATTCACAAACACAAAGCAGCCATCTTGCTAGGAGCCATGCCCATGATTGCTCAATCTATAACTCCTGTGTGCTCCACCTCCTGTTTCACTTCCTGACTTTCACAGGAAGTTACAGGCAGACACACTTTTTCCAGTATGCTGCATCCTGTAGGATGCGATGTGGGGTGTGAGGGTATGCTAATTAATTAGATCAATGCAGGCTAAACTACTAGCTAACTTACATGTGTACTATCTTAATTTAATTAACTGCTTCTCTTCTAGTTTTTATGAGAAGCATTATTAAGGTAATAAAAATTGTCTGCATAATCAAAAAACATTCAGCTCAGACACCAATACGTACCACACAAGACTTGCCACAAAGGGTCTCTTCACAGTCCTCAAGTCTTAAACGAATTCACGGCAACGTGGCAAATGTACAACATATCAACAATTCCCTCTGGGCAAGTCTGTTTAAGGTGAGGCACCACAGACTGAAATTAAATTTTTGCATCTACTTATCAATTTTGAGATTCTTGGGTATTTTGGTCCCCTTAATATCAGTTCTTTCAAAATGTTTTTTTGTTTATTATAGCCTACTAAAGACATCAAAGTTTCATGAATTTTAACCTCACTGAAATTGTCTTAAATCCCTCATTTCAAAGCTCACTACATTCAATCATACATAATTGAAAAGCCCATTTCAATTAAAAACTGAACTATATTTTTGCAACTTACTTTGAATAGAGGGTGATTTGGTTCAAATAGGAGTTTGGTATTCTGTATTCAGTGTACTTGTTAACTGCCATTCCTCAAAAAGTCAGACTCTTCCCACAGGCAATTTATTTCTCAGTTTTAGAATAATCTGCATTCACCAAACGTTGTGTGGTTATCCTTAGATATATTCTATTCTCCAGACTTTCCCAGATAGAATTGTTAACATGTTGTACATTTTTATTATAGATAACATTTTCTTGTGGCAAAAATGCATTTTCCGTAAATGTATTTTGAATTTTCCAGATATAAAGATTTTAAAAGTATTTATCCCCAATCTATTTTCGACGAGCCTGGTCCAGGAGTGTCTTAACAAAACTAAACCACATTTTTAGGCTGACTTCATCCAGAAAAAGTGATTTGTGCAGTATGCAAATATGCACATATTTAATGAGATATGGCTTCAGTTGCATATTTAAATCAGATATTTCAGAAACATTTTAATACATAAAAAGTGTTACATTTGTGTCCACATTCAACTAGTTAAAGTTAATTGTGATATGATTCAGGGAAGAAAACAATTACCTATGAGGTTCTGGTACCTGGCCTTAAAATTCA
Organism: Oncorhynchus tshawytscha; assembly: GCF_018296145.1. Taxonomy (NCBI): domain Eukaryota; kingdom Metazoa; phylum Chordata; class Actinopteri; order Salmoniformes; family Salmonidae; genus Oncorhynchus; species Oncorhynchus tshawytscha. The sequence goes on along the minus strand of NC_056442.1, from coordinate 24,742,737 downwards.
TTTTCAACTAATCTGGTGTTAGAACATACAGATGTTTCACCTTTTGTCTCACCATTATCATTTCTAAAGCCAGAAGATCTTGTTAATAACTATTTTGTTAATGCATCTTGGCTTGTTATTAGTCCTCATTATGGAAGGCTGATTCATGGCAATATGAAACAATACTGACTCATCAACAGGTCAGCTGCTGCATTTGAAATCAGTTATTCATTTATTATTGGGCTTTAAAGCTTCTGGAGCAGACAGTGGATAATGAAGCACCTCTCCTTGGCACTCATGTGTTCCAGTAGCTAGCTGAGATCAAGCCAGAGCAGACCACTGTGAGTTGTGATGTATTCAAATGTCACAGATGAGTAGAAACCCACAGACACCTTGAATAGCTATTAGAATAGATTTGAGACATACAAGTAGACCTTCAATACAAAGCTGGGATGAGCTGCTGTCCATTTATGAATCAACTTCCCATTTATGAACATGCCTCAAGGAGACAGGACTTTATAAATTATAAAATTACACCAAATGGACGATATTGCCACTCCTATTTGTCATATATTCAATTTAAACCTACTAGAAAGTGTGTGCCCTCAGTCCTGGAGGGAAGCAAAGGTCATCCTGCTAACCAAGAATAGTAAAGCCCCTTTACTGGCTCCAATAGCCGACCAATCAGCCTGTTACCAACCCTTAGTAAACTTTTGGGGAAAATTGTGTTTGACCAGATACAATGCTATTTTACAGTAAACAAATTGACACCAGATTTTGAGCACGTTTATAGGGAAGGACATTCAACAAGCACAGCACTTGTCTAATGATTGGCTGAGAGGAATTGATGATGAAAAGATTGTGGTGTCTGTTTTGTTAGACTTCAGTGTGGCTTTGAAATTATCGATCACAGTCTGCTGCTGGAAAAACGTATGTGTTATGGCTTTACACCCCCTGCCATATTGTTGATAAAGAGTTACCTGTCAGAGGGTGTTCTTTAATGGAAGCCTCTCCAACATAAAATCAGGAATTCCCCAGGGCAGAAGTTTAGGCCCCTTACTGTTTTCTATCTTTACTAACGACATGCCACTGGCTTTGAGTAAAGCTGGTGTGTCAATGTATGCGGTTAGTTTCAGAATGGGTGGCAAGGAATAAGTTAGTCCTAAATATTTCAAAAACTAACAGCATTGCATTTGGGACTAAACCCTAAACCTCAACTAAATCTTGTATTGAATCATTTGTAAATTGAGCAAGTTGAGGTGACTAAACTGCTTGGAGCAACCCTGGATTGTAAACTGTAATGGTCAAAACATATTGATACAACAGTAGCTAAGATGGGGAGAGTCTGTCCATAATAAAGTGCTGCTCTGCCTTCATAACAACACTATCAACAAGGCAGGTCCTACAGGCCCTAGTTTTGTCACACCTGGACTACTGTTCAGTCGTGTGGTCAGGTGCCACAAAGAAGGACTTAGAAAATTTTTAATTGGCTCAGAACAGGTCAGAATGGCTGGCCCTTAAAAGTGCACAGGGAGCTAACATTAATGATATGCATGTCAATCTCTTATGCCTCAAAGTAGAAGAGAGATTTAATTAATGTAAGAAGGGTTGTCAAACTGAATGTACTGAGCTGTCTGTTTAAACTACTAGCACACAGCTCGGACACCCATGCATACCCAACAAGTCCAGAACAGACTATGGGAGGCGCACAGTACTGCATAGAGCCATGACTACATGGAACTCTATTCCACATCAGGTAACTGATGCAAGCAGTATAATCAGATAAAAAAACAGGTACAAATACATATTTTGGAACAGCGGGGACTGTGAAAGATACACACAAAAGGTACAAACACACGCACTCTACACACATGTACATTGTGGTATTGTTGTATGGTGGTAATATACATTTTGTATTGTAGATATGTAGTGGTGTAATAATGTTATCTGATGTACTGTTTTACCTTTTGTTTTATATGTAATGTGAGTGCCTTAATGTGTTTGGTCCCCCAAAAATACAAATGGAGTTCTTCACTGTGGCCCCATGCAACACTCACAGGTTGTTCAACTGATGTACAATGCATTTGACACAATGGTGCCAAAATGCATTGTACATCAGTGGTAAAACTTGAGTGTGTACGGGCCTTATGCTGGGATGCTTGTGCGGTTGGATGACGTAACATTCATTTGTATGTCTGCATTATAGGAACGTTGTTTGGCTGCCTAACTCGGAGTAGAAACCTAGAAACCCCACTGGGCATTAAAATCAATCACAAGTTTCCAAATCAAAATCATGAAACATCATTACTTTTCCTCCGCCTTGAAAAATATGTATATCTGACTCCCAACCGTCTCCTGCTCGTTAACGTACAATCAAATCACTGACAAATCAAGGTTTTGTTTGTTGTCAATGTCATTGTTCATGTTTTGTACCCAGTTTGTTTTGAAAGAGGTGTTCACGGGCCTGCCATTTTAAAAACAGCCAGAAGACAGGTTCTCTTTTATCTCACTGACTTGCACCTGCTGTAATGGTGATGATTTTTTACTCTCGACATATCATCCACCTCAAGCGAGAGCTCGCTGGAGAACTTTATGGTTGTTGCTTTCTTTTGAACCCCACTTTTTAGTTTGTTTCCTCATCTTTCCCCCACTGTCAAAGGAGTGTAAAATCCTTGTGTAAAATCCAACAAATATATTTATTTGTTTAAAGATGGCTGTGTTCAAATTATTGTTTCAAATGAAAGGTTTTATATTGAGGTGCATGATCTCATGTAAACAATACTTGTGAATTGATATTAAATCACTTTATTGACTGTGTCAGTCTAAGACTTAAAAGGCAACATAAAATGCTTTACCTCAAGGCCCTAAAAGTAGGTTTCAGCTGCCTTTGGTTTGACATGGGCTTTTAGTCTCCTGTCGAGCTGATGGATCTCTTCATCATTGTAATTCTGGAATTTGATTTACATACTGCGTATGTGAAATACATTGCTAATATAGCAACCTCATCAATAAACACAAAAGTCATGGTTAAATTGTATCACAAAGGTTAAACAAATGTGCTGTAGAACAACTAGGAACTAGGAACTTTTAGAGCCTGAGAAACACATGACTTAGAATCATACTTATACATTCAGCATATGTGTTGACCCCGAATGACTGTTGAAGTTCCAGTTTGGGTTGCAACACTTATTCTATCTCGTCCATAAAGCATTCCTTTGTCTATTTTCCATGACGCTACCCTGTGTGCTCGGTCACATGGTCCCCAGTCCATTTGATTAATGAATGTTTTGCTCTTGCTATACTTGGACACTTTGCCTCTGGCCTCAGCAACGGTCCCATGCAGCAGCTCCAACAGCTAGACAGTTTCACACAGCTCTCCAGGCTCAGTCAATGCCCCAATACACAGAGAGCACTATTAGGCGGCCATTTCTGCTCCCTGTTTCAAGTTAAGTCACAGAGTTGTGTTTCCTGTCACCGAGCTTTAGACTATAGGGATTTGTCTGCTCTTCTCCCATCTGGAATGAAAAGCAATCAGGCTAAGGGGAAGAAATAAGCCAGAGAGAGAGGGAGAATTACAAGAGTTAGTTCAAGAAGATTAATTATAAAGCGCTCTTTCTGCTCCACTGGTTTTTCAATACAGAATAGTGTTACATTTCACTGAATAATTTGTAAAAAAATGTATAATAATAATAATTAACTTTAAAAATTGAACCTTTATTTAACTAGGCAAGTCAGTTAAGAACAAATTCTTATTTACAATGACGGGCTACCCCGGCTAAACCCAGACGACGCTGGGTCAATTGTGCGCCGCCCTATGGGACTCCCAATCATGGCCGGATGTGATGCAGCCTGGATTCCATATTTATAGAGCAGGCACAAGGTAATGAAGAGTTGAACAATTGTGAGTTAAAGAAGAGTAGGCTGTGATGTCTCTCACAGTGTTGTACCTTGTATCCAGGATACTTGGAATGCATATATTGAATACTGTATATAAAACAGTTGTTCTCTCAATGCTGCCTTCAAAGAAAACCATTGTGTCCGGATTCAAGAAGGTGGAAGTTGGACACTAGTTCCTACTTCACAGTAGGGCCGTTTTTAATATAAATTATTATTTTTGTTGCTGTTGCAGAAATGCCTTCTTGAACATGTGAACTTTCATGTACCTTAATAACAAACTGGTATGTGATCTGTAAATAAAAGGAGAAAGCACTTCGCTATAGGAAGAAAGACAGGATCCTTCCAAGCTTCCTTTTCAGCTCATTTATCACCTGATTTACTTAACAAAGGGCACATCTCAATATGCGGTACAGGTATGTCATGACATTGTACAAGTCAGGGGTGGGCCTTTCCTAATTTGTTCTCTATTGCTCCTCTATTGTTCATCAAGCAATGGGGGAGGCCGATGACATCACAAATCCCCATCAGACCAAGTCATTGAATGCCATACTTCTTGAAGTTTGCAGTTCTGTCTAAAAACACAATTTTATTCAAGACATATTTGTATACCCTTTAGTGTGTGAACTTTACTATATTTATACATGGGATATCGCTTTTCAACAGTAAGATTTTTTTTAAATTGCTGGAGAACATTTTTAAAGAGATGGTTGGTGATATGGCTTAAGAGGGGGTCAATGATGCTGAATCGGTGTACACAAAGAAGGGCACTTCAGCAAGTCAAAAAACCTTTACAAAAACGTCAAGACATTTTCTTAAAATGGTGTAAATAAGTATATGAACTTTCATAGCAGCATAACGGCTCTGAGTCTGTACTTTTATAAACGAAAGAACAGTTTTTTCAAAAATTACAAATTACAAAGTCTATGATCTTGTAACCAGCCACATTTGTATAAAACATTATATTATTACATATTATGATATGCCAGCTGGCACTTATACTGAAGAAATATATACACTGCTCAAAAAATAAAGGGAACACTTAAACAGCACAATGTAACTCCAAGTCAATCACACTTCTGTGAAATCAAACTGTCCACTTAGGAAGCAACACTGATTGACAATAAATTTCACATGCTGTTGTGCAAATGGAATAGACAACAGGTGGAAATTATAGGCAATTAGCAAGACACCCCCAATAAAGGAGTGGTTCTGCAGGTGGGGACCACAGACCACTTCTCAGTTCCTATGCTTCCTGGCTGATGTTTTGGTCACTTTTGAATGCTGGCGGTGCTTCACTCTAGTGGTAGCATGAGACGGAGTCTACAACCCACACAAGTGGCTCAGGTAGTGCAGCTCATCCAGGATGGCACATCAATGCGAGCTGTGGCAAGAAGGTTTGCTGTGTCTGTCAGCGTAGTGTCCAGAGCATGGAGGCGCTACCAGGAGACAGGCCAGTACATCAGGAGACGTGGAGGAGGCCGTAGGAGGGCAACAACCCAGCAGCAGGACCGCTACCTTTGTGCAAGGAGGAGCAGGAGGAGCACTGCCAGACCCCTGCAAAATGACCTCCAGCAGGCCACAAATGTGCATGTGTCTGCTCAAATGGTCAGAAACAGACTCCATGAGGGTAGTATGATGACCCGACGTCCACAGGTGGGGGTTGTGCTTACAGCCCAACCCCGTGCAGGACGTTTTTCATTTGCCAGAGAACACCAAGATTGGCAAATTCGCCACTGGCGCCCTGTGCTCTTCACAGATGAAAGCAGGTTCACACTGAGCCCATGTGACAGACATGACAGTCTGGAGACGCTGTGGAGAACGTTCTTCTGCCTGCAACATCCTCCAGCATGACCGGTTTGGCGGTGTGTCAGTCATGGTGTGGGGTGGCATTTCTTTGGGGGGCTGCACAGCCCTCCATGTGCTCGCCAGAGGTAGCCTGACTGCCATTAGGTACCGAGATGAGATCCTCAGACCCCTTGTGAGACCATATGCTGATGCGGTTGGCCCTGGGTTCCTCCTAATGCAAGACAATGCTAGACCTCATGTGGCTGGAGTGTGTCAGCAGTTCCTGCAAGATGAAGGCATTGATGCTATGGACTGGCCCGACCGTTCCCCAGAACTGAATCCAATTGAGCACATCTGGGACATCATGTCTCGCTCCATCCACCAATGCCACGTTGCACCACAGACTGTCCAGGAGTTGGCGGTTGCTTTAGTCCAGGTCTGGGAGGAGATCCCTCCGGAGACGATCCGCCACCTCATCAGGAGCATGCCCAGGCGTTGTAGGGAGGTCATACAAGCACGTGGAGGCCACACACACTACTGAGCCTCATTTTGACTTGTTTTAAGGAGATTACATCAAAGTTGGATCAGCCTGTAGTGTGGTTTTCCACTTAAATTTTGAGTGTGACTCCAAATCCAGAACTCCATGGGTTGATAAATTTGATTTCCATTGATCATTTTTGTGTGGTGTTGTTGTCAGCACATTCAACTATGTAAAGAAAAAAATATTTAATAAGAATATTTCATTCATTCAGATCTAGGATGTGTTATTTTAGTGTTCCCTTTATTTTTTTGAGCAGTGTATATATATATATATATATATATATTTTTTTTTAACACTTTGTATATATACCTCACTGTTTAATGTATGTGGGTTGCACCGTGGGTTGATGAGGTATTCAGAGAGTGCATTCTTATATGGCAATTTCATTTAGAGGTCAATTATTTTGTCCCTGCATCACCAAGCACCGGGCAGCAGTCTTCCTCTGCATCCCCAAGTTATGAATAACAAAGTCCTAAATAGGGCCATAGTAGACAGCCAGCCAGCCAGCCAGGAGAATAAAAATGAAACTCTAGCTCTGGGAGGCTATTATGTTTTCTGTAGATACACAGCTGCTGCTAGCAGAAATTCGGATTTGGGCATGTAATGGATGTTCAAGTGCTTTCCTGAGAGAACCAGTGTGCATTCAAATTGAAACGCGAGGCCCTTTGATGGTTTCAATTTGCGCATTCCTGGTTACCCATTTTACCCCTTGTCCCTGGTTACCCATTTGTCTTTGAGATCATGTGATGGATGAAGATGGGGTATATTGCTTTGGCGGTAGTGTTTTGGGAACGTTGTAATGATCCACTGCCACTTAGCACTAATTACTTTACTTTAGGCATATTTTGACTTCCCACATGGCAATGCACAGTATTACAGTATAATGCTTATGTCCATTGAAGAGAAAGTTATTGTAATGTTATTCAAGAATTGTTGAAAGTTATACTGGAATTAACATTTGGGAGAACAGATAAAAGAGAGTTTTCCATTTGTTCAAATTCAGCCAACGCTATACAATGCCCTCAGAATGGATGACATTTACATTCAACCCAAATCAAATGTCAACACTTAGCTTTCCCCCAGGAGAAAGAAATCGAATCAATAGGTGTTACGGCCATTGTCGGTGGAAGACCAAGGTGCAGCGTGGTAAGTGTTCATGATTTTTAATATAATCAAAACTAAAACACTAAACAAAATAACAACTAGGAAGAACAAACAAATGAAACAGTCCTGTCTAGTGAATGACACACAAAACAGAAAATAAACACCCACGAAACACAGGTGGAAAAAGGCTACCTAAGTATGATTCTCAATCAGAGACAACTAACGACACCTGCCTCTGATTGAGAACCATACCAGGTCAAACTCAAAAACCAACCAAACAGACTGCCCACCCCAACTCACGCCCTGACCATACTAAAACAAAGACAAAACAAAGGAACTAAGGTCAGAACGTGACAAGAGCCTTTAGAGTTTTGAGAATGTCGTCTAAACGTTCATTCAACATTAGGAAAGGTTATAGATCAACATTGAAAAGCAAAACATATTTTGTGCCTTCTATCTATAAAGTCTGTCTGTCGTTCACTTGTAAATCTTGAGCTCTATATTTAAATATGATATGATACACTGTGAGAAAAGGTTGGATTACGAATCCAGTCTGAAAAGGCCATAGAAATTTGGTCAAATCCAGCCATTGTATTAAAGCCCAATATCTAATGTCCCATTAGTCTCTTTTATAGCAGCAGCACATTTATGACATCTAATGTAAAAAGCTGTATGTTCATGGCCATGCTCTGACAGTTTAATAAAGTTAAAAAGGTTTTTGCGGTGATCAACAGTGGGAGGTGCTTAAAATATATACTCCAGAATGTCGTTCCTGGCTGTAAAGACATCTATCAGGGGTAAGAAGAAAGAGCAGGGAGACCAAGGATAAAAACAAAGCCAGAGACAACCCTTTTAGAGCCATGGTCGAGTATGGAGGTTGACAATATGTAGTGTTAACTATTTTCAATTCCTGCTACCCAAATCCTGGAAAGAAGGCTGTTAACCCGAACAAATTGTTTTACCCCATATCCCCCGCTAAAGCCCACACCGCTTGTCTCAAGTACAAATTCACTACTTGAGCGTTATCTCTAAGAATACCAATCTCAATTTCTATTATCACAACAGAAGAGCAAGTACCTCTGTTTACAATCCATTCCTTGTCGGATTCCTTTGGAGGGAGCTAGAAAAACACTAATGATATAGTACATGTGGAGCAGCACCTTGAGAATGATTGTGATTCAAATATGCTAATTAACATTGCAACAATATATGAACAGAGTTGATTACTCAAACTAACTGCAGAGTGTTTAGCTAATCTAAATCCATCAGCAACAACCATTCCAACCCAGAAAGTCCATCGAATCAGCACATTGGTCCATTTGAATGACCAATTTCACTGTTTAAGAGAATTCACTTACTTATTCAGAATTATTGCAGGTCGAAATACATTTGTAATTATTTGTTGTTTATGATTTAGCTGTTTTTTTGTCCAAACGGCTCATATTGGATGGTGACAAAATTGTCTTCCTTTTGGAAGAGCAGCTTTGCAGAGGAGGAAATAGCTTACCTCTCAAAGAAGTTTGGATGGGCATGGATCAGTGAGTTGCCTCTGTCTCCAAATGGGTAGGTAATGTATTGCATTTCAAATCAAATCGTATTTGTCACATGCTTCGTAAACAACAGGTTTAAGGGAAATGCTTACTTTACGGGTCCTTTTCCAAAAATGCAGAGTTAAAAGATTAAAAACAATAACCAGTGAAAATAACATGGCTATATACTGTGAGACCAATACAGAATCGATGTGCAGGAGTACGAGGTAATTGAGGTAGCTATGTACATATATGTATGGTTAAAGTGACAAGGCAACAGGATAGATAAATATACAGTAGTGTATGTGGTGAGTGTGAAAGTGTGTCGAATGAATGACATTTTAGTTTTGTGTCAAATCGCCAATTGGCAACCCATCCCTTATGGGACTAATTGACACAAACAACCATTACAATTATTCACTACGGTAATTAAATGATGATTCTTCTGCTGCCGTTCTCTGCATTGCGCATCACATAAAGAGTGAAAAAAATAATAAAAATAATAAGAATAAAATACAGCAATACATAATAATAAGGTTATCCAAACAATAATTACATCCCTAGAGCAGTAAAATAATATATAGACACACACACATACACACACACACACACACACACACACACACACATACATACATACATACATACATACATACATACAATAAACAGACAAATATATACAGAAAAAAAGAAACAGAAGTCACTTGAACCCAGTCTGACACAAAGAGAAGATTCATATGGGAGACAAGCCTATACACAATCTATATACCGTACACACACACACCATTAACCACATAGAGGCTAAATATTTGTAATATTTAATTATAGGTAGCCCTTTTCCTTTTATTCCAGGCTTCATCTAAATATTCCACAAAAGGAAATACACAATGGATTAAAAAAAAAACTTTTCAATTTCTCCTCATCACTCAGCCACATAATGCCAGGGTATATGTCATGTGCTTTCTGGAATAAGAGCAAGTGTATATTGTGGTAGAAAGGGCAATATCTTCATCAAAGTCACAACAATAGACAAAGGGTCTGCTTAAACTAATAACACACAAACAAGTATAGATTTTCATGTCTTTTTGAACACCCCGTGTAAACATTCACAGCGCAGGGTGGGAAAAGTAAGTGAACCCTTGGATTCAATTACGGGTTGACCCTCCTTTGGCAGCAATAACCTCAACCAAACATTTTCTGTAGACCTGCACAAAGGTCAGGAGGAATTTTGGACCATTCCTCTTTACAAAACTGCTTCAGGTCAGCAATATTCTTGGGATGTCTGGTGTGAACTGCTCCCTTGAGGTCATGCCACAGCATCTCAATTGGGTTGAGGTCAGGACTCTCCAGGCCACTCCAGAAGGCTTATTTTCTTTTGCTGAAGCCATTCTGTTGTTGATTTACTTCTGTGTTTTGAGTCAAAGTCCTGTTGCATCACCCAACTTCTATGGAGCTTCAAATGGCAGACAGATAGCCTTACATTCTCCTGTGAAATGTCTTGATAAACTTGGGAATTCATTTTCCCGTTGATGATAGCAAGCTGTCCAGGCCCTGAGGCAGCAAAGCAGCCCCAAACCATGATGCTCCCTCCACCATACTTTACAGTTTAAATGAGGTTTTGATGTTGGTGTGCTGTGCCTTTTTTTCTCCACAACGTGTTGTGTGTTCCTTCAAAACAACTCAACATTTGTTTCAACTGTCCAAAGAATATTTAGCCAGCAGAGCTGTGGAACATCCAGGTGCTCTTTTGCAAACTGCAGACGTGCAGCAATGGTGTTTTTGGACAGCAGTGGCTTCTTCTGTGGTGTCCTCACATGAACACTATACTTATTTAGTGTTTTACCTATCATAGACTCGTCAACAGAGATGTTAACATGTTCCAGAGATTTCTGTGAGTCTTCAGCTAAGCCTCTAGGATTCTTCTTAACCTCATTGAGCATTCTGCACTCTGCTCTTGCAGTCCTCTTTGCAGGATGGCCACCCTTAGGAAGAATAGTAACAGTGCTGAACTTTCTCCATTTACAGACAATTTGTCTTACCGTGGACTGATGGACATCAAGGCTTTTAGACATACTTTAAAAAAAAATGTATACTTTGTTTTTATTGTAGGAACACAAAGAAAGTACAAATAAAGTCAAATAAAAGAACACAAAAAAAAAGATCTGGCAGTTACAGTGCACTTCATGCCTTCATCATCATATCATCATATTAGTTACATTGACGTCTTTGAATTAGACTTTTCCCCCAGTATTCTTGACCTCTCTCCTGTTGAGTTCTTAAAGCAAAGGTCATATGCTCCGCTCCTGTCTATCCATTGTGTCACTGTGGGAGGGTTTTTTTGTAGCCATTTCCTAGTGATATACGTTTTACTGGCTGCCAGTAGGACCTTCAAGAGGTACTTTTCTCTATTATGTAAGTTATCAGGTATTCCACCCATGTACAAAGAAATGAATGTTTGTTCTATGTCAAAATCCCATTATTTTTCCAATGTTAGATCTTATTTCTCCCCAGTAAGTTTCGATTGCGGGGCAAGTCCAAAAGATATGAGAGTGGTCCGCCCTCAATAGACCGTATTCTCTCCAACAAGGGTGTAGTGAGCCAGTCTGTTTTGATTTCAGTTTAGGTGTTATGAAGAAACGTATAACATTCTTCCAACAGAATTCTCTCCATGACCTTGAGTTGGTGGAGCTTTGTTGAGTCTCTAATATGTTCAACCATGTTTCATCAGTTATTTCAATGTTAAGTTCCTCCTCCCATTTCTTTTTAATATAGTTTGTAGAATGTTTCTTTGAGGATTGAATACCCAAGTAGAGATTTGAAATAGTTTTTTTGTTACTCCCCAAGTATGTGTTAGTGAATACTTGGATTAAGTTTGGAGGTGCGAGGGTCAGTCACTTTTATTTCCCTTAAGAAATAGTGTTTAACTTGTAGGTATCTGTAAAAATCTTGTTTATCCAAGCCATGTTTTTTACTTAGGTCCTGGAAGTTATCTAGGTTCCCATTCCTTATAATTGTACTGAATGATGTGATGCCTTTCTGCGTCCATTGTTTAAACCTGCTGTCCTGAGTTGCAGGGTTGAAGCTGGGGTCGTATGCGGGCCAACTCAGCAGTTTGATCTCTCTGTCTAAATGATTTTGCTTAACTACCCTAAACCATGTCTTCAGAGAGAAATTAATCCACTGATTTTGTCTATTGTATATTTATTTTACCATGTCCTTATTTCCCAAAACTGACTGTATGGCTTTCTCTGTCAAAGTAGTCTCGATGTCTTTCCATTTGGATTCGTATTCTGAATTGCACCAACACATCAGAGTTCTCAATTGGGCTGACACATAATAATCTTTTAGGTTTGGTAAGACCATACCCCCACAGTTTTTTGGTAACTGTAATGTTGTATATCTAGTTTTTGATCTCTTACTGTTCCAGATAAACCTTGAAATCCGTTTATCCCATTCCCTAAACTGTTTAGGTGGGATTTCTATGGGCAGTGATTGGAACAAATACAGTAACCTTGGCAGGATGTTCATTTTGATTGTTTCAATTCTACTACTAAGATCTAAAGGAAGTGAATTCCACCTGTCATCATATATTTTCTTGTTAATGTGATCGTAATTCATGCAATAGAGTTGGGGTGTATCTTTTGGTAAATTTACTCCCAGATATTTAAATGTATGAAGAGGTCTAGGTGAAGTTATACCTACTCTTCAGCTCTTCCTGTGGGGTATAATTAAATACTAGGGCTTGGGTCTTGTGAACGTTAAGCACATACCCTGAATATTTTCCAAATGTTTGTAAAACATCCATCAATCTAGGTACACTTGAGCCTGGGTCTTTAAGGAATAACAGAACGTCATCATCATACATGCATATCTTATGTTCACTGCCTCTTATTGTTATTCCCTCTAAGGTTGGGTCCTGTCTTATTGCCTGTGCTAATGGTTTGAGGTACAAGGAGAAGAGCATGGGTGAAAGATTACAGCCTTGTCTTGCCCCTCGCTCTAATTTTATTGTTCGTTTTTTAGACATACTTTTATAACCCTTTCCAGCTTTATGCAAGTCAACAATTCTTTATCTTAGGTCTTCTAAGATCTTGTTTGTTCGAAGCATGGTTCACATCAGGCAATGCTTCTTGTGAATAGCCAACTCACATTTTGCGAGTGTTTTTTATAGGGCCAGCTCTAACCAACATCTCCAATCTCATCTCATTGATTTGATTCCAGGTTAGCTGACTCCTGACTCCAATTAGCTTTTGGAGTAGTCATTAGTCTAGGGGTTCACATACTTTTCCCAACCTACACTGTGAATTTTTAAATGATGCATTCAATATAGACGAGAAAAATACAATCATTTGTGTGCTATTAGTTTAAGCACACTGTGTATATCTATTGTTGTGACTTAGATACTTCTTCTTGCCACTGTATAATATCACAAGATTTTTCATACCACAAATCAAATGTTGTTTCTTGGCATCTTTGCAGAGTTTCAATGAGTTCCACCAGAGCTCTACATGCCATTTAAGAACATAGAAAGTCATTTGGCACATTTATTTTCTAACATTTAGACCTATGCGGGGTATCTTTTGCCCCGTGTGATGCACAACAGTACCTGTTTGAGAATGTTGTTGGCCAACAGAAAGATCCTAAATAAAAGAGAATGATCAGAAAGTCTAGTTTTTTCTCCAATTAACTCAAAACATCCACATTCTTCAAACATCTGTGAAGGACATAACACCTTAAATTCCAAACAAGTTTCTAGACAGTCGTGGGTAACGGTATAGTCCACCACAGCTTTTGCTTTGCCAGATAAGGATGTGAAGTTATCGCTTATCCTTCCATTAGAGTCCAATAGAGATCCAATCCTTTTGTTCCTCAGTCTTCCTGCGCTTTCATTCAAACCCAACCCCCTTTCTTTGTGTAACCAGACGTCATATTGGTTTCGTCCGCTAGGGACGTTTTATTTTATGACATAATAAGTAATCAATGTGAATATGAAATTGTGTGATTATTTAGATATTTAGTTTTAGTAAATAAATAATTAAACCAAATGTTGAATTACTGATTAAATAGTTAAATCCGGTAATATTAATTACAGAGAATTGATTTTCTAAAATAGCATGTCATATCGTTTAATCTATAGTAAAGACAACACTAGCTAATGTTAGCTGGCTGGCTCGCTAGCTAACATTACGTGTAAGACCTTATTATTCATATTTCAGAGCTATTTGCTTGGCTAGCTATAGCCTAATATTAGCTAACTAAGATTGAACCTGGTTGGCTAGCTACCTGCAGATTCATGAAGGGGTAGTAACATCATGATTTGTGATTATGGTTCATTGTTTACCTAGCTCGCTAGCTACATGTCTTAACAAAAGACTCCACTATTCAAGTAACCATCTACTCCGATTTCAGAGCACTCTGTAGGGTAGCGCAATAGTGTAGCCGGAGGACAGTTTGATTCTGTCCTCTACTTGGGGTACATTGACTTTAATTCAAAAACCTAGGAGGTTCATGGTTCTCACCCCCTTCCATAGACTTACATAGTAATTATGACAACTTCCAGAGGACATCCTCTAACCTATCAGAGCTTTTGCAGCATGTTCACCCAATCAAAGAGAATGAATCTAGTACTGAAAGCATAAGCTACAGCTAGCTAGCACTGCAGTGTATAACATGTGGTGAGTAGTTCACTCAAAGAGAGAGAAATATATAAAAAATGAATAAGCAAGAGAGAGATGGATAGATAGCTATATTTGATTGTATTTTATGTTCACTTTCACTTAGCTAGAAAATGTAGCTAGCTAGTTTAGCATACTCAAACAGAGAAGGATGCTCTGTTAGCTAGCTGGCTATGGCTATTCAAAACTGGAACTCTTCCAAGTCAAGGTAAGCTTTTGGTTTTATTAATTTATTGCCTTAGGGGCCCATCGGTGTAACTGCTAAACTGCTTAATGACTGTACACTGTACTACATGATTGTAGCGGGTTTACTAACACATTAGTTCTAGTAGCTACGATGATGTAGGTAGGCTGTGTTTAGCGGTTAGTGATTATGATATGAAGGTTTCACTTAGAAATGTTTTTTCGCCTGGTCACAGACAGCTGATGTGTTGTACACTGAAGTTCACAAGTGAAGGAAAAAAGTGAGAAGAGGAAAGTGCGGAGATGCAAGAAGGACTTCCACAACGAGCAAAATGATCATGCTGTTTGTATGTGGATGCTATGAAATTGAACTGTTTTTACGTGTGATCAGGGCTGTATTCATTCCGTTGATTCTGTTGAAAAAGGAAGTGGAACAAAACAGAGATAAACATACCTGAATTTGTCCAGTAGAAACTATTATTTGCAATTGTTAGACTAATGATTGCACCCTAGATCAGCTAGATGCAGGCAAGAGTGTGCAAGGCAGTATTGAATGTGTCAATGTCTGTCACCTTGATTACTCAAAATTTTCTCTTGACCTGTGCACCTACGTTGTAAACTTTTATTCATAGACTAGGTTGTAGTAACCTCATGATGGGTATAGGAAAAATGTGAGTATCATGTAGTAG
The DNA here is from genome assembly GCF_018296145.1 of Oncorhynchus tshawytscha. Taxonomy (NCBI): domain Eukaryota; kingdom Metazoa; phylum Chordata; class Actinopteri; order Salmoniformes; family Salmonidae; genus Oncorhynchus; species Oncorhynchus tshawytscha. Next base: position 24,727,355 of record NC_056442.1, on the reverse strand, counting down.
CCTAGACCTATCGATATTACATTGAACTGGGAGAATGGAATATAAATGACAGTCATCCAGCATGCTGTAATAGAAATAAGGCCATGCTCATTAAAAAAATTATCATCCTCCCTCATCTAAAATGTCACCGACCGACACTGCCCCAGAGTGACCTCCCCATTCCCTTTGTGCTTTACACACTCTTGTGGGTCAGTGGTTAGGTTTAATAGTGCTCTGCTCCAGCCTCTCCGACCTAATTTGTGTGTGTGTGTGTGTGTGTGTGTGTGTGTGTGTGTGTGTGTGTGTGTGGATAACAGCAGAAGACAAATTTCCATCTCGTCTGAATTAATAAAATATATCTTAAAATCTTATTGTTTTCATTTTCATGTCCAGGGAAACGCAGAATGGTGTGCTCACTATATGATAGGTTAGTGACTCATATTATAAAACATCTACCTGTTACTGAGGTCTGGGAGAAGGACCTACAAAGTGCATGGTTTGAATGGGAATAGATCACGATATGAGGCAAAATTTCTGCCTTTTCTAAGAGCCTCGCCAGTCAACTTATTTATTTTAAATTTGATCACAGTTTTTCTTTTACCCCAGAGCGAAAGTTCAGGATGAAGCTTGTGGATAGTGCTTTTTTAAATAAATGCACCCAATCTGAGGTGGGCAATTATATGCATATGTTTTGGAGCTGTGTACTTTCTCTTTGGGTTCATGTTAATATTTGAAATACTATTCTTGGCAGGAGCCTACCTGTTTGTCTATCCCTCCTCCTGCTAGGTTGTAGCCCCAGCGTTTCCTTATCTTATCAAGAGAGGGTCAGATTGTAACAGCAGACAAAAAACAATTCTGAAGAGTTGGTTTCAACCCTTTGCAGATTTTGGTTGCTTATGTACAGTACCTGGACATTGCACAGCTGGAAAGATCCACTGCCAGACTGTGTGGGGCCAAGTCTGAAACTCTGGCCAATAGATCTTCCACTTGTAAGAGCTAATTTAACAACAGTGTTTGGTCTTGCGGATGGGAGAGAGCATTAACCTGCTCTGTCTTTTTCTGTTTTCCTATGTGGCTCTGGGTTGGTAGCCTTTGAGAACGACATTTGAATAGACCGATTGAATTTCGAAATACTGAAACATTTGTTTTTAATCTGTTTTTTCCTTTTCATTTGTATGGTGTTCTTTTTAGTTATTACATGTAGCTTGTTTTCCCCCTATTAAACTGTATATATTTGTATGTATTGTATTTTGAAACTGTCTAGGACATGCAAGAATAAAAAAATAAAAAAATCACACATTTGTTTACAGTTGATGTAAACAACTAATTTCCTATCACTGCTAAACAGAGGAGCCCTCTGCACAAACTAATGAGTTGATTCCTCTCCTTGGAATGAAGGTTGATAGAAGACACACTTGGTATGGGAAAGTTTCTATGTCAGGCCTGATTCAAGGCTGGTCAAATCGCCAAGCCTGAAAGGCTCCACAGGACCAATGCTGATTTGGTCCCCGTCTCAATATCACTAGCGCCACTGAACAAATTACTAGAAAATAACACGGTTCCCAGAGACAGCTCACACATACAATATCTACTTTTCTATCTATCAGACAGTGAGTCATGGTAGAGTTTCTGCTTAGGATACAAGAAAGGTCATTTGGAAAAAAATATAAACTATTTCACTGCTCAAATGAAAGTAAATCAATAGGTTAATAGTGCTTAACGAAAGCCCTACGTTGGTCAGAGTGATATTCTGTTGTAGGTCCAGACAATTTATGAAAAGGCTTGAAGAAATAAACCCAGTCTCACAGAAGTAAAGATACAGCACAAAACAGTAAAATATACAGCTCTAAAAACATGACATCTGTATTTTTAGTTGAAAGACTTTTGCATGTTGGTTGCAGGCATTTTATATCTGTCTCACATTAGTATGACTAATTAAAAATTAATAAGCCTGATTTAATGCTAAATATTGCAAAACTGCACCAATAAAGTATCAATATCCTTCACAGTCCCTGATATGAATGGCCCCTGTTGTGACTCTCCATTGTAACAGTCGTCGTATGAAGGAGAAGAGGACCAAGGTGCCACATGGTATGTGTCCATATCTTTTAATAAAGAACTTGAACACTGAACAAAAACAATAAACCGACAACCGAAAACAGTTCTGGCTGGTGCAGACACACAACAGAAAACAGAAAATAATCAATCAGGGACAACGATTGACAGCTGCCTCTGATTGAGAACCATACCAGGCCAAACACAGAAATAGCAAATCATAGAAAAACTAACATAGACAATCCACCCAACTCACGCCCTGACCATACTAAAACAAAGACATAACAAAAGAACTAAGGTCAGAAGGTGACATCCATATAAAATACATTGCCACCTTTAGCCCATCTGTAATCAGTGCATCTCTGAGCATATATCTGATAGCAGTGGATTATTGGCTTGGAATATCTGGGAGGGGATGCTGAAATGTCCTCAGGGCAACACTAGCCGAGCGGTATGGAGGATGGAGGAGAAACTCCCCATAATAACCCACTCTGTAGCATTCACTAAAGAAAGAGGAGAGAGAAAGGAGAGAGTGCAAATTACAACTCCCACAAAATAAATTCACCCATCACTGCCACAGAGAGAAGCAAAATACCACAAAAACTGTGTCCTGAGACTGTTAAAGAAAGAGAGGGAAGGAAAAGAGAGAGAGAGGAGGGAGAGAAAATGTAGGGAGCAGGAGAGACGGGGAGAGGGAGAGGAAAGGTATTCACAAAATACTCTCCAACATCATGGAAAGAATGATTTGGTGTCTAAAACAAATAGCATGTTGCAATTGCACAATCACCGTTCTCTCGTCTCCTTCCATCCAGAACTTTCCACCAGGCAACCAGTGAAAAGGAAGGGAGCAGTAAAACCACTTATTACACCATGTCTCTCAAATTACTGTAAGCCCATTGATGAAGTGTCTCTCTCAAATGCCAAGGTAATTTATTTCATTAGAACATCCTGAGGTACCAGACTACACTTAGCACAATCTGACATGGTGACATAATCACGTCATGGCACAAATCCACAACGGAATTGTCACGACTTCCACCAAAGGTGGCTCCCCTGCCTCCCCTCGGCGGTCGTCGTCACTGGTCTACTAGCTGCCACCGATCCCTTTTTCCTTTTCTGTTTGTTATGTCTGTATTGATTTCACCTGTTCCTTGTTTGAGATTTGTTTTAGGGCTATTTAAGCCGGTTAGACCCGCCTGCTTTTGTGCGGGCTTGTTTTCTGTTTGTCTGTGGATGGTTGCGTGTAGTATGTTCTCTGACCTTTTTGGTGTCCTGTTTTGGGTCGGTCATATTTTGACCACTTACCCGTTTACCGAAATAGTCGGTTTTCTATGAATCCTCTGCTCTCTGCACCCGACTCTGCACCCACCACTCCTAGCTGTGTGACAGAAGCCCCTACCTTTTATGGAGTCAGCAGGAGCAGCTGCACCCCCTCTCCCATCTATGGAGGAGCGTGTCCTCCATCACACGGCCATCCTTCACCGAATCGGGTCAGCGATGGATCAGATGATGGAGAGAATGGACCGATGGGAGAGGAGTGGCCTCCCTACCTTGTCTCCAGCTCCTCCTCCTCCTCCTCAACCTACTCCTCCGGCGGCGGCCGGATCCAGCTCTCTTCGTCTCACGCCCCCAAGAGAGTAGGATGGAGCGGCACCTGGGTGCAAGGGGTTCTTGCTCTGGTTAGAGCTGTACCTGGCTACCGTTCGCTCGACTCCCTCTGGGGAGGAGAGCGTGAGCGTCCTCGTCTCCTGTCTGACGGGTCGAGCCCTGGAGTAGGCTAACACAGTGTGGAATGGCCCAGACTCAGCAAGGGACCACTACCCAGAGTTCACCTGCCGGTTCCAGGCTGTGTTCAATCACCCACCAGAGGGCCGAGAGGCAGGTGAACGTCTGTTTCACCTTAGACAGGAGACGAGGAGCGCGCAGGACTTTGGGCTGGAGCAGGGTGGAAATACAGGGCCCTGATGGAACACTACCGGTGTAGCCTCTAGGAGGACGTCCGCAGGGAGCTAGCTTGTCGGGACGCCACCCTCTCCCTCGACGAGCTGATTGACATGTCGATCAGACTGGACAACCTGCTAGCTGCCCGCGGGTGTCCAGAAAGGGTCCTGTTAGTTCCACCTCCCGACCTTCCCGCTCCAATCCCTATGGAGTTAGGGTGGGACGCATCGAGGGGAACCGGAGGAGGCTCCTCCTGCACCAGTTGTGGTCGGAGAGGACACACTGCCGATCGTCTGGGAGTCGAGAGGTGCCGATCAATCAACCATTCCCCATGCACTCCCTAGATAGCCCGACCGTTAGGGTCAGGGCTGGTCAGGGAGGCCACGGTTCCACTGGGCATGGTAACGCAGGGGGATCATGGGAAGCCTCTTCCTTATTGATTCACCTGCGTTTCCAGTGGTGCTGGGGATTCCCTGGCTGGCTAATCACAATCCTATGATTTTGTGGAAACAGGGGGCTCTCCAGGGGTGGTCAGAGGAGTGTTCAGTTAGATGTAGAGGAGTTTCCATCAGTGCCAGACCAGGTTTCCACTGTGCGCATTCCCTCAAAATATGTCGATTTGGCAATCGACTTCTGTAAGAAAAAGGCTACCCAATTACCACCTCATTGACGAGGGGATTGCGCAATAAACCTTCAGGTAAACACTGCACTTCCCAGGAGTCCCGTGTACCAGTTGTCACAGGAGGAGACAGTGGCTATGGAGACATATCACTGAATCTCTGGGACAGGGGTACATTCGGCCCTCCACATCACCCGTCTCCTTGAGTTTCTTTTTTGTGAAGAAAAAGGAGGGAGGTCTGCGTCCGTGCATTGATTATAGAGGTCTAAATTCCATCACAGTGGGCTTTACTTACTTGCTACCTCTCATCGCTACGGCGGTAGAATCATTTCACGGAGTGCGGTTTTTCACAAAACTGGACCTCAGGAGCACATACATTTTGGTGCATATCCGGGAGGGAGATGAGTGGAAGACCGCGTTTAGTACCACATCTGGCCATTATGAGTACCTCGTCATGCCGTATGGGTTGAAGAATGCTCCAGCCTTCTTTCAATCTTTCGTAGACGAGATTCTCAGGGACCTGCACGGGCAGGGTGTGGTGTTGTATATCGATGATATCCTGATCTATTCCGCCCACACGTGTCGCGCATGTGTCTCTGCTGTGCAAAGTACTTGGGCGACTGCTGGAGCATGACCTGTACGTCAAGGCTGAGAAATGTGTGTTCTCCAAACAAGCCGTTTCCTTACTGGGTTATCACATTTCCACCTCTGGGGTGGTGATGGAGTGTGACCGCGTTTCAGCTGTGCATAATTGGCCGACTCCGACAACGGTAAAGGAGGTGCAGCGGCTTTTAGGGTTTGCCAATTACTACCGGAGGTTTATCCTGAGTTTTGGCCAGGTGGCTGCTCCCATTACCTCACTGCTGAAGGGGGAGCCGGCGTGTTTGCGGTGGTCAGCGAAGGCGGACAGAGACTTTAGTTGTCTGAAGGAGCTATTCACCGACGCTCCCGTGCTGGCTCATCCGGGCCCCTCTTTGGTGTTCATAGTGGAGGTGGACGCATCTGAGGCTGGGGTTGGAGCCGTGCTATAACAGCGCTCGGGCACGCCACCGAAGCTCCGCCCCTGCGCTTTCTTTTCGAGAAAGCTCAGTCCGTCGGAGTGAAACTATGACATGGGGGACCGGGAGTTGTTAGCAGTGGTCAAGGCTCTGAAGGTGTAGAGACATTGGCTTGAGGGGGCCAAGCACCCTTTCCTCATCTGGACTGACCACCGTAATTTGGAGTATATCCGGGCAGCGAGGAGACTGAATCTGCTTCAGGCAAGGTGGGCCATGTTTTTCACCAGATTTCAGTGTACCATCTCCTGTAGGCCAGGTTCCCTTAATACTAAGGCCGATGCGCTGTCCCGTCTCTGACACCGAGGAGCGGTCCAACGATCCTACTCCCATCCTTCCAGCTTCATGTCTGGTAGCACCGGTGGTATGGGACATCGAGCAGGCGTTACGGTTGGAACCTGCGCCTACTCAGTGTCCAGCAGGTCGTCCGTACGTGCCGCTTGGTGTTCGTGATCAATTGATTCGGTGGGCCCATACGCTACCCTCTTCGGGTCATCCGGGGATTGAGAGGACAGTGCGGGGTCTTAGAGGGAAGTACTGGTGGCCCACTTTAGCTAAGGACCTGAGGTTTTATGTCTCCTCCTGTTCGGTGTGCACTCAGGCTCCTAGACACCTGCCTAGAGGGAAGTTACAGCCCCTCCCCGTTCCACAAAGGCCGTGGTCTCATCTGTCGGTAGATTTTCTCACGACCTTCCCCCGTCTCAGGGGAACACTACGATCCTGGTCGTTGTGGATCGGTTTTCTGCCGTCTCATCTCGTTGTCCGGTCTCCCTACGGCCCTACAGACTGCGGAGGCTCTGTTTACCCACGTCTTCCGGCACTACGGGGTGCCTGAGGGCATCGTTTCTGATCGGGGTCCCCAGTTCACGTCCCGAGTGCGGAGGGCGTTTTATGGAGCGTCTGGGGGTCTCGATCAGCCTGAACCTGGGATTTCACCCCGAGAGTAATGGGCAGGTGGAGAAAGTGAACCAGGATGTGGGCATGTTTCTGCGGTCGTATTGCCAGGACCAGCCTGGTGAGTGGGCGAGGTACGTCCCATGAGTGGAGGTGGCTCAGAACTCACTCCGCCACTAACATGTCACCTTTCCAGTGCGTGTTGGGCTACCAGCCGGTCCTGGCACCGTGTCATCAGAGCCAGACCGAAACTCCTGCAGTAGAGGAGTGGGTGCAGTGCTCAAAGGAGACCTGGAGAGCCGTCCAGGAATCACTCAAGCAAGCTGGTGGGCGGCAGAAGAGGAGCGCTGACTGTCACCTCAGTGAGGCCCCCGTGTTCGCACCGGGGGACCGGGTCTGGCTCTCGACCCAGAACCTGCCCCTCCGCCTGCCCTGCCGGAGACACACACACACACACACACACACACACACACTCTAATGCCACAGATGAGGCTTATGAACTGTGGTTCTAGCTGTGACTTCACTTTGAGTGCCCTCTGGAGTGCAGTAAGCATGGAGACAGCCTCAATAACGACTTCCATGTGAACAGCATAACACCTGCCACCTCAGATAAACCGCTGCCATAAAGAGTGGGAAGTGCTGATTAAAATTCATCAGCTATTGTTGTTGTTGATAGTTACTGCTCTGATCTGTCTGGTCCCTGTGATTGGACACTGTAGTCGTCTGTCACTGGCAGCCACAGCTCTGATTAGATGTGTCTTTCTTCTAGTTAACAGTTTGCCCCCATATGAACCTGTTTAATGCAACCCTGGTACTGTGATTTACTGCAAAGTCAATTCACAGTTAAATCCAATGCAGCGGGAGTCAATATAACACAGTACACTGACCAGACGCCTCTTGAACCACAATGTAGGTGGCAAAACGGCAAATAGTGAGAGTAATTACAAAATATTTAATTGGGGTAAACAAAAGGGAAAAGAATGGGCAGAAGCTGCTGTGATTTATGAGTGATGAGTTTTTATTTATCTATTGATAAACTGGTCTCAGTTTCTGTTGTAAATATGAAATATATGGAAAATCTGACAGTTTTTTCAAGTTCACCTTTTCCTTTTTATTTGACCTTTATTTAACTTGGCAAGTCAGTTAAGAACAAATTATTATTTTCAATGACAGCCTAGGAACAGTTGGTTAACTGCCTGTTCAGGGGAAGAACGACAGATTTGTACCTTGTCAGCTCAGAGGGTTTGATCTTGCATCCTTCCGGTTGCTAGTCCAACGCTCTAACCACTAGGCTACCCTGCCGCCCCGAATATTACAGTACGCATGAACATCAGCTGTAGTCATGTTTACAATGATAGCAATGAATGAAAAACTCTCTCTCCTCTTGGCATGATAGCGTTGAACTAGCTTTATTTCACAAACGCCATCTATGTAGGATAGGCTCTTTTGAAAACCTACTTACACATGTTTCATAATGTGTCTGAGGGGGTGGAAAACGTCTCCATATCCCTGTGTAAATATCTGGTTTAGTTCTTTATCTGTCTACAGACAGCTTTAATGAGCTGTTTGGAGCTATGCTAAACCAAATGAATGGGTTGGAGAGGCAGTCATGTTGATCAGCCATGGTGTTTTCAGGCCAGGGTAGGATAGAAGGCTCACTAAAAACACACTGGGCTTACGTATTCTGATACATTCACATGGTAGTTACGGCGTGCAGAAAGGATGCTGCTATGTTAACCATTTCCCAGGAAAGAGGCCATTTGAACTTTGAAATGTTTATGCAGCAGAATGCATAATACTGCTATCTGAAAGATGTTCCATTGTATATCTACGTACACATCCCCATGTCACACTATGCTATGCATAATAGCTACACCAAAACTAGAAATACCTCCTTGTTTTGAAAGAAACTCTAAAACAGCAAAAATATCAAATCATAGCCCCTTTTCTTTTGTGTTCAAATGTGTTTAGATTGGAAATATTCTGTCAGATTCTGTTGTTTACATGCCTTGTCTACAATCAGAGTATAGTTCCTTAGGAGTGGGAGAAAATGTACTGCCACTGAGACCCTGAGACACTAAGGGTCTCTGGGGAGCAGAGAGGTCTTGTCCAAGTCTTGGAAAGATCTGGTAAGGGGGTGCAGCTTGACCAGGTCAAAACGTTATCAATAAGGGGATGGACCTTGAGATCGATTCTGAGTGCAACAGGAAGCCAAAGCAGCAAATGTGAGATGAGGTGGAGTAGAAATACACTATAGTGTATTTTATACTAAACACTCTTTAGCCTCTGTCCAGAATGACTGAGCTTATCACGACTTTTGGGCACCACTATGGCGCTGCCAGCAGAGGGCCGTTTGAGAACGTTCATAACCATATCTTGCGCCGGCTTCGCGGTGTCCTGATCAGACAGTCTGGCGTTCAGACCTTCCAGGGAAGGGTCTGAATCTTTAGGTCTGAATCTTTAGGCTAGCCTAGGACTGAACCCTTGAGGACAGGGATTTCCCCTCTAGCTGGATTTGAAAGAGTGAGTTTGAAGTGTCACAAAGTAAAGGGAGAAGTGAGATGACTCACATACATCACTGGTCTATTTCAGATATGCCTCCAAAATATCAATGTGAGTAACTGCAAAGGATTCTGGGAAGTTTCACTGACAACAAATCAATCCCAATATGGTGGTAGGTAGTAGTCTGGTTGTTGTAGGTCTGTAGTGGTTAAGTGGACCATGCTGTTATAGTGAATATATGTACTAGTCAAAGTATAGTAAATGTTGTAAATGTTACTCAGTAAATGTCAACATAACTAACATCTTGTACATACTGCTCATAATTAAAAATAAACTCACAGTCACATTGGAGATCATTTTATAATGTGGACAATCATATTAGGGTGTTCAGTAAATTTCAACATAACTAACTTCTTGTACATATTTCTCATGTTTAAAAATAAACTTTAAGTCACAATGGAGATTCATTTATAATCTTGGACAATAATTCTAGGGTCAGGAATGTTGCAGTTGTCACGGTCGTGTGGAGAGACGGACCAAGGCGCAGCGTGATTGGAGTTCCACACCTTTATTTTTAGTGAAACTTTAAACAAACCAAGAAACAAACAACGACGTGCAGTACTGTAATGCTACATGCACTCACATAAAAACAATATCCCACAAAGCAGGTGGGAGAAAGGGCTTCCTAAATATGATCCGATTACCAGCTGCCTCTAATTGGGAACCATACAACCCAGCCATATAGAAAAGCAATGACTAGAACACCCCCCTAGTCACACTCTGACCTACACACCATAGAGAACTGAGGGCTCTCTATGGTCAGGGCGTGACCGCAGTTGTAAGGAATATATAACAATACCTTCACTGTAATGACAGTGTACATGTCTATATAATAACCATGTAAATACATGGTGTACGCTTCCCTTAATATAAAGAGGGACTGCAAAATTACATGAACAACGTTGTTTCTATTCTGGAGAGTAAAACAGAATGCCAGTTGTTGTACACTCTTTAAAAAAGTTTTATTTCACTGAGTAAAAAATGCATTAACAATGTCTCTCTCTTCTCTGAATACATACATATCTATGGGCGGTAGTTTTTTTCCTTAACTGACAAGAACGTTTCCAATGTCCTGAATCAGCATAACTAAGTGTAATTAACACAAAAATGAATGCTTGGTTAAAAATTAAAGGCTATATAATTTCTTATTATCAGGTGATTTAATGTTAATTTCCTCCATTATAAACGGTCATCTGGCTCCATCTGCTCCACTCCAGTGTTTATCAGTGGTGGAGACGTGGAGCAGTATCATGGTATCAGACAGGTGTGAAGAGAAACAGCCAAAGAAGGGTACATTACTATACCCAAGGTAGGAAGTTACTGCCAACCAATCTGCTTAGCTACACAGCTATGTACCACCCAACCGTCCATATAAGGTAGACACAAGCATACAGTGCATTAGGAAGGTATTCAGACCCCTTTACCTTTTCCACATTTCCATTTTTTTTACATAAGTATTCAAACCCTTCACTCAGTACTTTGTTTAGAACCTCTTATGGGTCCCTTCACGTGACAATCCCTTTAGCGGGATCGATTTGACAACATCCAGTGAAATAGCAGCGCGTCAAATTCAAACTACAGGAATATCAATATTCAACATTCACGAAAATATATGTGTAATACATCAAAATAAAGCTTAACTTCTTGTTAATCCGATGTTAACAAGAAGATGTTGTTAGTCAGATTTCAAAAAGGCTTTACGGTGAAAGCAGACCATGCGATTATCTGAGGACAGCGCCCCGCATACAAACACATGAAAATCAGATTTCAACCAGCGCAACAGAAATAGCGATATAATTCATGCCGTACCTTTGAAGATCTTCTTCTGTCGGCACTCCAAAATGTCCCAGAAACTTCACAAATGGTCATTTTGTTTGATAATATCCTTCTTTATGTCCCAAAAATGTAAATTTATTTGGCATTTGTTTGATTCAGAAATACACTGGTTTCAACTCGCCCAACATGCCTACAAAGTATCTAATAAGTTACCTGTAAACTTGGTCCAAACATTTCAAACAACGTTCCTAATCCAACCTCAGGTACCCTAAAACTTAAATAATCGATTAAAGATGGAATAAACTGTTTCTAATACAGGATAAAAACAACATGAAGCGCGTTCCAGTTCATGCGCACCAAAACAGTGGAGTCCACCTGGAGTGACACTTACAAAGAACAGCAATACTTCTTAATTTCTCAAAAGAAAAACATCAACCAATTTCTAAAGACTGTTGACATCTAGTGGAAGCCATAGGAACTGCAACCAGGTTCCTCATAAATAGGGCTTTCAATAGAAATCCATTGGGAAACACAATGACCTCAATTTTTTTTGTGCTCGGGGTTTTGCCTGCCAAATCAGTTCTGTTATACTCACATACATTATTATAACAGTTCTAGAAACTTCAGAGTGTTTTCTATCCAAATCTACTAATTATATGCATATCCTAGCTTCAGGGCCTGAGTAGCAGGCAGTTTACTTTGGGCACGCTTTTCATCCGGACGTGAAAACACTGCCCCCTAGCCCAAAGAGGCTAAGCACCTTTGGCAGCGTTTACAGCCTTGAGTCTTCTTGAGTATGACGCTACAAGCTTGGCACACCTGTATTTGGGGAGTTACTCCCATTCTTCTCTGCAGATCCTCACAAGCTCTGTCAGGTTGGATGGGGAGCGTTGCTGCACAACTATTTTCAGGTCTCTCCAGACATGTTAGATCGGGTTGAAGTCCGGCTCTGTCTGGGACACTCAAGGACGTTCAGAGACTTGTCCCGAAGCCACTCCTGTGTTGTCTTGGCTTTGTGCTTAGGGTTGTTGTCTTGTTGGAAGGTGAACCTTCCCCCCCAGTTTGAGGTCCTGAGTGCGCTGGAGCAGGTTTTCATCAATGTTCTCACTGTGCTTTGATCCGTTCATCTTTGCCTCAATCCTGACTAGTCTCCCTGTCTCTGCAGCTGAAAAATATCCCCACAGCATGATGCTGACACCACCATGCTTCACCGTAGGGATGGTGCCAGGTTTCCTCCAGACGTGACGATTGGCATTCAGGCCAAAGAGTTCAATCTTGGTTTCATCAGACTAGAGAATCTTGTTTCTCATGGTCTGAGAGTCTTTAGGTGCCTTTTACTGAGGAGTGTCTTTGGTCTGGCCAGTGCTGCAGAGATGGTTGTCCTTATGGAAGGTTCTCCCATCTCCACAGAGGAACTCTAGAGCTCTGTCAGAGTGAGCATCGGGTTCTTGGTCACCTCCCTAACCAAGGCCCTTCTCCGCCAACTGCTCAGTTTGGCCAGGCAGCCAGCTCTAGGAAGAGTCTTGCTGGTTCCAAACGTCTTCCATTTAAGAATGATGGGGGCCACTGTGTTTCCTCTGGGTACTTCAATGCTGTATAATTTTTTTGTACCCTTCCCCAGATCTGTGCCTCGACACAATCCTGTCTCGGAACTCTACGGACAATACCTTCAACCTCATGGCTTAGTTTTTGCTCTGACATGCACTGTCAACTGTGGGACCTTTATATAGACAGATGTGTACCTCTCAAAATCATGTCCAATCTATTGAATTTACCACGAGTGTACTCCAATCAAGTTATGTAAAGATCTGAAGGATGATCAATGGAAACAGAATGGAGCTGAGCTCAATTTAGAGTCTCATAGCAAAGGGTCTGAATACTTATAGATATTTCTGTTTTCTAACAACTTTTCACTTTGTCATTATAGGGTATTGTGTGTAGATTGCTGAGGAATAGTTTTTATTTTGTCCATTTTAGAATAAGGCTGTAACGTAACAAAATGTGGAAAAAGTCAAGTGGTCTGAATTCTTTCCGAAGGCACTGAACACCAAGAGATAATACAAAATAAGTCATTAAATTACTCAGTATGTTTTAGGAAACAGTGATATTTCCGTTGAATCCTTAAGATTTTGATATAATCTTGTACAGTCATTAGATTGCTCACCAGGAAGGTTAGATAGGTATAGAATCTTAAAATGAACCCTAAAACAGAATTCTTCATGACCTTAATAATGCTGAACTTAATTCCTGTTATTGAATACTCCCAACAAAAACACAAGAATACAGTGAACAGTTTTCGATAGACCTTTTTGATCAACAAGTTCAAATGTAACACTGAAGTCTACGCAGTGCTGTTAGAAGAATGTCAAAACACTTCAAAGTTGTGTTTCGATGTAAGCTTTCTGAGTGATTGCTTCACAGGGGTAAGATTGCAAACTTTCTTAAAATTAGTTTTCTCCTGCAAACAGCAAGGAAAGATCAGCTTTGCTGTCTTGATGTCTGGCGCTAATCTCATTTTAGCTGTCATGGCCAAAAGCATGTTTAGGGGAAATCTAAGCCATACTCTGGATAACCTCAACAGCTGATGAAACTAACAGTGTAATCCCCCATCTTATAAATGTTCATATACCAATAACAAAGAGTGTTCCAAACCCCATTGCCAATAACAAGTTACATATCCGTCCCACAAGGCTCCTCCGCTCTGGTCCCTTCTCCGTGCCACCCAGACCACTCCCAGACAGTACTAGCAAAATGCTTGCTTGAAAATGTGTTTTTTTGTTAAAAAAGCTATTTCTGTTTTTTCCCCCAACCTTTTCATGGAAAACTATTACAGTAAGAAACTTAATTGTTACCCAGAAATTATTTGATATTGATGTAAAAAATGGGCATTGGGCTTTTAAGCCTTACCAATTATGAGTTACACAAGACCAGATGTATGAATAGCTAACACAATTTCTACACAGACTATCTGCATTGACCATTTTATATTATTTACATTTCTGCACTGACTCTATGCACAATCACAGGACTCCACACTTCAATACACACACAAACGTAATTGACACACACAGATGACATGCACACACATTCATACAGACTCCACACACATCATATATGCTGCCGCTACTCTGTTTATCATATATCATGATGCCTAGTCACCTAACCCCTATACTGTAAATATCTACCCCTACAATACCACTCCATTATCCCTGCACATTGTAAATATGGTATTGCCACTGAACCTGGAACTGACCCTGAATATACAGTGCTTACTTACTTTCTCGTGTTTTTCTTATTTCTATTTCTCATGTGTTTTTGTTCTACTTTACTATACAGTATAATATATATTTTCACTACTGATATTTGATTTCTACATTGTTGGGAAAGAGCTTGCAAGAAAGGCATTTCACTGTACTTGTGCATATGACAAAATGTGAAACTTGAGATGCACTCTGTAACCAAGTTTCAATCCAACTGTTTCCATGTGAACACAATCCTATTGTAGAAAAAGTTCACAACAGAAACATTGGATACAACAAAGGTTTTGCATTACATTTTGCCTGGAGTAGTAGTGGAAAAAGTTCCCAATTGTCATACTTGAGTAAAAGTAAAGACACCTTAATAGAAAATGACTCAAGTAAAAGTGAGTCACCCAGTAAAATACTACTTGATTAAAAGTCAAAAAGTATTTGGTTCTAAATATACTTAAGTATCAAAAGTAAATGTAATTGCTAAAATAAACTTAAGTATCAAAAGTAAAATTCCTTATATTAAGCAAAGCAGAAGGCACCATTTTCTTGTTTTTAACATTTATGGACAGCCAGGGGCACACTCCAACTTACTTTATAAACGATGCATGCGTTTAATGAGTCTGCCAGATCTGAGGCAGTAGGGATGACCACGTGTTTCTTGATAAGTGCGTGAATTTGACTATTTTCCTGTCCTGCTAAACATTCAAAATGTATGGAGTAAAAAGTACATTATTTTCTTTAGGAATGTAGTGAAGTAAAAGTAAAAGTTGTGAAAAATATAAATAGTAAAGTAAAGTACAGATACCCCAAAAAACTACTTAAGTAGTACTTTAAAGTATTTTTTACTTAATTACACCACTGCCGAGAGTGTATCCTTGAAAGAATAGCACAAAGATTGTCATAGATGAGAATTCATATTATTCCCTCTTTTTATTGAAGATCCCTCCTGACGAAAAAGGTTGATAGGGTTTTCAAGTATACTCTTCCTTATGGAGTGCTACTATCAGTGTGTACCTGTTGCACTGGATGGGGGACTGACCTGTGGAGACTTGACACCTGTTCAGTGACTCACAGCAGAATAACATTCAACGGGGTCAACAAGTCCTTTTCGCAAAACATCAGATTAAATTCCATTTTCAGGGTTTGCACTTTTGCATGACAATTCTTGTAATTTTTAAGGGAAATTGAAATTGAGCATGAGGAACACTTTAATGAAGGGACAATTGCTATTGTATACTTACAGGATAACCACGCCTGTTTTCTCACTGTCTTTTACCAGAATGCTGTGAAATTAGAGAGCCATCTATTGCTACAGTTTCCTGAACATTATAACTAAGATTAAACATTATCAAAAGACAAGATTCATTTTAATCATAGTACTACAATCGGTTTCTACCATTTTTTGTAATTAGTAGGCCTACGCATCGTAAGAGTGGTGGCCTCATATCATACAGGGATCAACACCAAACACGGCAAACATTGGGGAAGCACCTTGTACCTTGAAGTGAATACCAACTCTGTACGTTGTTATATCACTGAATGTGTCTGGAATTAACATCTTCACAAGGGCCTTGTGTAGAAATATTTGATCTCGCAAGATTTATGCAATAGCAGATTTTTGAATGGTGGACATAACGAGGATTTCAGACACATTGGATAGTAAAGGGGGGTGGTTGTTGTTGTGGAAATATCAGATGGAAAGTTGAACTGGAGACTGACTAGAACCTAGGGATATTTGTAATGGTGATTTATAATGATATGGGAATGTACAAATTCGACGTATGAGTGACATCGTATTCACTTGCAAAGTTAACCCAGCATATGGAGCATTAGTGTGCTGTTGACGGAAACTGATCATCATTTGTCAGATAAATGCCACAAAATTCAATGTAATAACTTGAAAGAAATCAGTGACATCTAAATTCAGAGCAAATTGGATTTGCGCTATCACTGTCATCTTAATTTAATGTTGCCAATTCTTTGAAATATCAATGCTTCTTGGAAAGGCCATATTTCTAATTGTTTCTCTATTTTCATATACATACCAAGATGTAAGGTCTATATTACCTGTCATCCAATGTATTAATATGATTTTAAGAAGCTGACATCTCATATTAAACTGAAGTAATCAACTTGTTTGTCACCTCAGACAGTTTCAACCAAGGTTTTTATTCCACGAAACAGTGTCCCATTTTACATTCATCACTTCTTAGTAAGAATAATGTATATTTTCAGCCACTCCCATTGGATGGGTCAAATCAAAGATAATGTATCATTGTCCCCGGGGAATGTGAGGCTAGTCCATCTACCATGACATTCTCCAGTCACCCCGGAACCCTCAGAGTTGGTTTCTCGTCAAGGAGAATTACACAATCTGCAAATGCTTCAATAGGCTCCGTGTCTATGAAGAGTGGAGGTGACCCTGAAAATGATTGACTTTTCTCCCCTCGTTACTTGCGACTATGGGTGCCACGTCAACTCTAGAGGAATAATGTGTGTTAGAGGTTAGAGATCTATTTACTAAACCTGGAGGGTTTTGCATATTCAGATCATGGCAAACAGTCTGGACTGTGAAATAGGGCCGGGAAAATATTTGAGTCTAAATAAGCAGGAGTGAGTACATTCTTGAAGAACTCAGTTGAATGGCTCCACTGAGTGCTGGCTTTCCACTTGAGTATGTCCATCAAATAGACTATTCCAGATTGGATTTAGCGTGATGGAGAGTACTGATTGAGGTTTGAAGGGTATGCACAAGCACTTCAAAGTCATTTCTGCTTCAAATCAGGGGATAAACACGTCAAAATCCTCTCCAACAAAACAGACATACCCAAGTCAATCAGAGAGAAAAACAAACCGGTTCATGTTCTTCTCTTCAGACAATGGAACATACAGCCTCCAACTACCAGTGGGTTTGGAAAACATCACATCCTAAAACCTGGGTCTCAACCAAACACTTCAAATCAACTCGTACAAGGCTATAAATCATTATCACTGAAAAGCTCATCTCAATGTTATTTATTTTTGTATGGCGTTTGCCATCCTAATAAAATGCTCATGTCAAAATGACATGGAATAGCAGTTGACACAGTATGGGCTCACCAAACAGAACTAACGGTCAAAAAGAATTGTGCTTTTCTCATTAAAGAAAAAGTACTCTTAATTTTTATTTAACCACACTCTATCTTGGTGTAAGCCTTTTCCTCAAGAGAGCTGTCTAGACCACCAGATTGCTTTACACAATGACACTACATAAACATTGCTTTGTCAGATTTTAATCCAGCCGACTGTGCTTGATATAGTTATGCACCGTAGAGATGTGGTTTACATCAACACTGTGGTCAGACAGCCAAGGAAGTGGAAGGGAAAGAACACAGAGGGACCAAAACCAAAACCAACCACACTTCCCCTGGCAGAGATCCAAGTGAGTGATGTAATAGCAAGGTTCAAATCACAGCACCCTGGATCAAACAGTTCTCACATGCTCTGAACGGTCAAATGTTAACCCTGTGAAAATACTAGCGTAGACTCTCATATAGTATGTGGTCATAGTAGCAGCTCAGGTCTACGGTACCGTGTGTGTCATGTAACATGTGTCATGCTGTAAGAGCAGTTGTCCAGGCCACATTGTACTCATCATGGAAAAGCTCTACACTTAAGTGCCTTCATAGGACACTGAACAGCGGGGAGCGAGAAGACCGCTATTGGGGGGGGAGTGAGGAGACTGCGATTGTGAATCAATGGAGAAAATCCCCCTTGAGGATTAATCTCTTTGCCTCCCAAGAACACAGACAGAGCTACCCAACAGGTGGTCTCCATAACACCCTGAGCATGTTGCATGCATAAAACCCAATCTACATTGTGTTTTATGCTGCGATCGTAACCAAGTGGGAATTTATCAGCTGTAAACTCGTAAATACCCGTTAGATGCAATCACGTGCTTTGAACTCGTCGAGAAACGCTGATTGGCTAATGGCGTAAATCCTTAAACTAAAAGTACAGCTTTCATGCTTGTAAACAAATATAATTGCTTTTTCATGTTCATTTAAATGTGAAAAATCCTGTTTTTGAGGTTGTTTCCTTAGTAGGTGACGTCAGAGGTCAGCATGTGGGAGAAGTGGGAGCTCAGGATGATAGACGAGTTTCCCACTAGTAATTATCAGTTGGAGGGCCGTTCAAGTGGATTTTTCCCAGTCATATGTGGTAAACTCCCACTTGGTCACGAACGTAGCACTGATCTCAATTAACCCAGAATGTAATCTGGTCAGTTTTGGAATCCCTTATGTGTTACAAATTGAGAGTTCGGGCAAAAGCAAAGTCCCCACCCTTTCAAAGGGAAGCTCAGCCAAATATGTCAATAAAATCAAAAAGGTCCACCAAAGCAAACACCTAATTAAAATGTATTCATATGAATGCTGTGAGTACTTATTACAGTATTACAGTATTATAGACACTATGTCCTGGTATTCCCTATAATTTTCCTATCACAACTCAGGATATGACCCAGATCCAGACACAGGAGGCGGATAGTTCGGTTCTCAGAATATTCATTATAACAAAGGGGCAGGCCAATGGCAGATAGGGGAAGGCAGAGGTGCGTTATCTAAGGCAGAGTCAATAAGGAACAAAATGGCAGGCAGTGTCAGGACAGGCAGAAGGTCGGAACCAGGAAGACTAGAAAACAAGAACTTGAGAAACGGGAAGCACGCTGGTAAGAGATGACAAAACAAGATGAACTGGCAACAGACAAACAGAAAACGCAAGTATAAATACACAGGGGATAATGGGGAAGAATAGGAGACACCTGGTGGGGTGTGGAGGGAGGCAAGCACAAGACAGGTGAAACAGATCAGGGTGTGATACTTCTATGTTGAAAAAAACCTTACCCTCTTTTTCTTTCTAACTTTATTGATAGATTTTCAAATATAAGAACAGAAAAACAGTACAGTCCCAACCCCTCATTCCCCCATCCACCCACCCACCCCTTCCTCTCATCTCTCCCTCCCTTCTCATCCATTCCTCCCTCCACCCCACCACCAAGGCATCATACGAAGATATCACAGAAAAGTAAATGAAATCAGACAAACACATAAACAGTAATAGAAACAGAAACAATGGAAAAGGTTACATGAAAATACAACTCGGCATCATAATTATAGTTGAGTCTCTTCAGCACAATATATGGCCACTAGAACAGACATGACTGCTTACAAAAATATACAAGTTCCACTAAATAAAAGACAGGCTCTCCACGTATTACATTAATGGAGACCAGGTTAAGTCAAACCTTTTGTCGGGACCCAAGCACAGTGTACCTAACCTTCTCCAGAGGCAGAGATGACATCACCTCCTTATCCCACTGCATAAAGGAGGGCAGCTTTGCAGACTTCATGTGAAAGAGGACAAGGTGGCGAGCTACAGTAGCAGCGAGGGAAATGCTATCGCATTCGTCTGATGCGTGGTAACATTCTGATCTAGGGGAAGTACACTAAAAATGGCAGTGAATGGGTTGGGGCTAACAGTTGTATTATACATACAGTGGGGAGAACAAGTATTTGATAACCTGCTAAATCGGCAGTGTTTCCTACTTACAAAGCATGTAGAGGTCTGTAATTTTTATCATAGGTATACTTCAACTGTGAGAGACGGAATCTAAAACAAAAATCCAGAAAATCACATTGTATGATTTTTAAGTAATTAATTTGCATTTTATTGCATGACATAAGTATTTGATACATCAGAAAAGCAGACCTTAATATCTGGTACAGAAACCTTTGTTTGCAATTACAGAGATCATATGTTTCCTGTAGTTCCTGACCAGGTTTGTACACACTGCATCAGGGATTTTGGCCCATTCCTCCATACAGACCTTCTCCAGACCCTGGGCAATATGGACTTTCAGCTCCCTCCAAAGATTTTCTATTGGGTTCAAGTCTGGACACTGGCTAGGCCACTCCAGGACCTTGAGATGCTTCTTACGAAGCCACTCCTTAGTTGCTCTGGCTGTGTGTTTCGGGTTGTTGTCATGGGTGGTCACAGCAGAAGCTCAGGTGTACTGTCCTATGTGTGTCATGTAACATGTGTCATGCTGTAAGAGCAGTTGTCCAGGCCACATTGTACTCATCATGGAAAAGCTCTACACTCAAGTGCCTTCATAGGACACTGAACAGCGGGGAGCGAGAAGACCGCTATTGGGGGGGGGAGTGAGGAGACTGCGATTGTGGATCAATGGAGAAAATCCCCCTTGAGGATTAATCTTTGCCTCCCAAGAACTCAGACAGAGCTACCCCACAGGTGGTCTCCTTAACACCCTGAGCATGTTGCATGCATAAAACCCAATCTACATTGTGTTTTTTGCTGCGATCGTTAGCAAGTGGGAATTTATCAGCTTTAAAGTCGTAAATACCCGTGAGATGCATTCACGTGCTTTGAACTCATCGAGAATCGCTGAGACTCAACATTTTGCTCAGGTGCATCCTGTTTCTATTGATCGTCATTTAGATGTTTTTACAACTTGATTGAAGTCCACCTGTGGTAAATTCAAATGATTTGACAAGGCACACACCTATCTATATAAGGTCCCACAGTTGACAGTGCATGTCAGAGCAAAAACCAAGCCATGAGGTTGAAGGAATTGTCCGTAGAGCTCAGAGACAGGATTGTGTCGAAGTACAGATCTGGGGAAAGGTACCAAAGCATTTCTGCAGCATTGAAAGTCCAAGAAACACAGTGGCCTCCATCATTGTTAAATGCAAGAACTTTGGAACCACCAAGACTCTTCTTAGTGCTGGACGACTGGCCAAACTGAGCAATCGGGGGAGAGGGATCTTGGTCAGGGCGGTGACCAAGAACCCGATGTTCACTCTGAAAGAGCTCTAGAGTTCCTCTGGAGATCAAATAAAATAAAATTGTATTTGTCACATGCCCCGAACACAACAGGTTTCACCTTAGAGTGAAATGCTTACATACAAGCCATTAACGAACAATGCTTTATTAAGAAGTTAAGAAGAGAAACATATATAGTAAAAAATGAGTAAAAAAAAGCAGAACATAAAAGTAAGAAATAATTAAACAGCAGCAGTAAAATAACAATAACGAGGTTATATACAGATGGTTCCAGTACAGAGTCAATATGTGTGTGTACCGGTTAGTTGCGGTAAATGAGGTAATCCGTACATGTAAGTAGAAATAAAGTGACCATGCTAATAAACAGAGAGTAGCAGCAGCGTTGAAGAGGGATGTGGGTAGCCCTTTGATTAGTTGTTCAGGAGTCTTATGGCTCGGAGGTAGAACCTGTTAAGAAGTCTTTTGGACATAGACTTGACATTCCTGTACCATTTGCCATGCGGTAGCAGAGAGAACGGTCTATGACTAGTGGCTGGTGTCTTTGACAATTTTTAGGGACTTCCTCTGACACCGCCTGGTGTAGAGGTTCTGGATGGCAGGAAGCTTGGCCCCAGTGATGTACTGGGCCGTACACACTACCCTCTGTAGTGCGTTGCGGTCAGAGGCTGAGCAGTTGCCATACCAGGCAGTGATGCAACCAGTCAGGATGCTCTCGATGGTGCAGCTGTAGAACCTTTTGAGGATTTGAGGACCCATGACAAATCTTTTCAGTCTCCTGAAGGGAAATAGGTTTTGTCGTGCCCTCTTCATGACTGTCTTGGTATGCTTGGACCATGTTAGTTTGTTGGTGATGTGGACACCAAGGAGCTTGAAGCTTTCAACCTGCTCCACTACAGCCCTGTCGATGAGAATGGGGGCGTGCTCGGTCCTCCTTTTCCTGTAGTCCACAATCATCTCCTTTGTCTTGATAACATTGAGGGAGAGGTTGTTGTCCTGGCACCACATGGCCAGGTCTCTGACCTCCTCCCTACAGGCTGTCTCCTCGTTGTTGGTTATCAGGCCTATAAACTGTTGTGTCATTGACAGACTTAATGATGGTGTTGGAGTCGTGCCTGGCCATGCATTCATGAGTGAACAGGGAGTACAGGAGGGGACAGAGCAAGCATCCCTGAGGGGCCTCCGTGTTGAGGATCAGCGTGGCGGATATGTTGTTACCTACCCTTACCTACTGAGAGATGGGAAAACATTCCAGAAGGACAACCATCTCTGCAGCTCTCAGCGAATCAAGTCTTTATGGTAGAGTGGCCAGACGGAAGCCACTCCTCAGTAAAAGGCGCAAGACAGCCCACTTCATGAAAGCAAGATTGATATTTTTGGCCTGAATGTCTGGATGAAACCTGGCACCATGCCTACGTTGAAGCATGGTGGTGGCAGCATCATGCTGTGGGGATGTTTTTCAGTGGCAGAGACTGGGAGACTAGTCGGGATCGAGGGAAAGATGAACGGAGCAAAGTACAGAGAGATCCTTGATTAAAACCTGCTCCAGACCTCAGACTGGGGTGAAGGTTCACCTTCCAACAGGACATGCCTCAAGATTACCTGGCCTGATAACTCCTTGCTGTCCCCAGTCCACTTGGTCGTGCTGCTGCTCCAGTTTCAACTGTTCTGCCTGCGGCTATGGAACCCTGCGACTATGGAACCCTGTTCACTGGACGTGCTACCTTGTCCCGGACCTGCTGTTTTCGACTCTCTACCGCTCCTGCTGTCTCTAACTCTGAATGCTCGGCTATGAAAAGCCAACTGACATTTTATTCCTGAGGTGCTGGTAATCTATAAACGTTTGAACATCTTGACCATGTACTGTTATAATCTCAACCTGACACAGCCAGAAGAGGACTGGCCACCCCTCAGAGCCTGGTTCCTCTCTAGGTTGCTTCCCAGGTTTCTGCCTTTCTAGGGAGTTTTTCCTATCCACCATGTTTCTACATCTGCATTGCTTGCTATTTGGTGTTTTAGACTGGGTTTCTATATAGCACTGTGTGACATCGGCTGATGTAAAAAGGGCTATATAAATAAATGTGATTGATTGATTGACAACGACCCTAAGCACACAGCCAAGACAACGCAGGATTGTTTTTGGGACAAGTCTCTGAATGTCCTTGAGTGGCCCAGCCAGAGCCCGGACTTGAACCCGATTGAACATTCTGGAGAGACCTGAAAAGAGCTGTGCTGCGACACTCCCCATCCAACCTGACAGAGCTGGAGATGATCTGCAGAGAAGAATGGGAGAAACTCCACAAATACAGGTGTGCCAAGCTTGTAGCGTCATACCCAAGAAGACTCAAAGCTGTAATCGCTGCCAAAGGTGCTTCCACAAAGTACTGAGTAAAGGGTCTGAATACTTTCGTAAATGTACAATTACATTTTTTTTTTGTTATTAATACATTTGCAAAAAATTCTAAAAACCAATTTTTGCTTTGTCATTATGGGGTACTGTGGGTAGATTGATGATGGAAAAAAAAACTATTTCATCAATTTTAGAATAAGGCTGTAATGTAACAAGATGTGAAAAAAGTCAAGGGGTTTGAATACTTTCCTAATGCACTGTAAGGACACCTTATGTCGTCCATGTATTCCCTTAATCCTCTCCTCCATCCGCAGGGCTATAGCAAAACCTCAATAGCCATATCAAATAGGAAAGGGGATAAACAACAACCATGCCTGGCCCCCCTGTGGAGAGGGAATTAGCTGGAGGTAACATTGTTGGTGCAAACAGAAGCCACTGGGGACAAGTACAAAAACTTAATCCAGGAAAGGAATGACGGGCCAAACTCAAATCTCTCTAGTACTGTAAACAGATATTCCCACTCTACCCGGTCGAAAGCCTTCTCAGCATCAAGAGAGATGACGACCTCTGGCTGTTGATTTGAATTGGCAGAACAGAGAACATTAAATAGCCAGCGCATATTATAGAACGATTGCCTACCTGAGATAAATCCCGTTTGGTCAGAGTTAATTATATTAGGCATCACTCTGTCTAGAATTTTATAAATCGCAGCACAAGAGACTTATAGGGTGGTTTGAATCACAGTCTAGGGGATTCTTGTCCTTTTAAAGAAAAACCGAAATAGTCACCAGGGTAAGTGTCTGGGGCAGTTTCTGATTAGAAAGGATTTCATTGTACATTGAGCTGATGATAGGGGATAGTTTGGAGGAGAATACTTTATACAATTGAATAGGGAAGCCATTAGGCCCAGGAGCTTTACCACTCTGCATGGACTGGAGGGCCCGAGTAGCTCCCGAGTGGCGCAGCAGTCTAAGGCACTGCATCTCAGTGCTAGAAGTATCACTACAGTCACCATGGTTCGATTCCAGGCTGTATCACAATCGGCTGTGATTGGGAGTCCCATAGGGCAGCGCACATTTGCCCCTGCGACGTCCGGGTTTGGCCGGTGTAGGCTGTCATTGTAAATAATAATTTTTTCTTAACTGACTTGCCTAGTTATATGAATCACTTATAGAGGCATTCATGTTATTTTGTTCATCTGAAATGAGGCAGGGGATGTCCAGATTGTCTAGAAATGCATTCAAAGATGTGCCAGGAAGAGCCTCTGACGAGTAAAGAGCAGAGTAGAATTGCTTAAATTGATTGATTTCTTTGGGATTGGTCGAAGATAAATCAGCTGCAACAAAGATTGCAGTTATGGTGCTGCTAGCAGAGGATTGTCTAAGCTTGTGAGATAACAACTTGCCAGCTTTCTCTCCGTGTTCATTAAATTTATGCCTGGACTTAAACAGAAACTGCTCCGTTTCTTTGGTGGAAAGCTTGTCAAATTCCGATTGGTGTAGCAGTCTCTCTTTGTAGAGTTCATGAGTCACAGAAGAGACATATCTGTTGTTCACATCTAGAATGAGTTGAGATATCTCCAATAACCATTTAGTGCGCTGTTTGTTGTCAAAAGCTGTGTATGATATGCTTTTTGTCTCATCTGCTCCTGCCACACCCCCTAGTGGACATCCGGTGTCTCCTTGACCTGCAGCCATTTCCCCCAGTTCCGTCTCCCTCTCTCTTTGTGTATGATTGTGTGGCTGGATACAGGTGTGCTGGAGTCAGAGCAGTTCCCAACCAGCTGCAACCCGTTCCATAATCAAGACCTCTACAAATACTCAGTCCTGCTACTTCCACTTTGCCAGATTGTAATCTCCGTTAAGTCAGTCATGCGTCTAGCTATTTATTATTATTTAAACGCCTGTATCCTGCTGTGCCTGTAAAAAGACATCAATGTAAGTTGATATGTATTTCTTTAAAGGCACTACAGGATAATAGTAGTGGGTCAAGTCACCACGTGTGTTGTGATGCAGTACTGTCCACTGTTGTGCGGCAGAGTACCAGTCAAAAGTCTGGACACACTGACTCATTCAAGGTTTTGTTTATTTTTTACTATTTTATACATTGTAGAATAATAGTGAAGACCTAAACTATTAAATAACACATGGAATCACGCAGTAACCAAAAAAGTGTTAAACATATATTTTAAATTCTTGAAAGTAGCCACCCTTTGCCTTGATGACAGCTTTGCACACTCGTTGCATTCTCCCAACAAGCTTCATGAGGAATGCTTTTCCAACCGTCTTGAAGGAGATCCCACATATGCTGAGCACTTGTTCGATGCTTTTCCTTCACTCTGCGGTCCAAACCATCTCAATTGGGTTGAGTTCAGGTGATTGTGAAGGCCTGGTCATCTGATGCAGCACTGCATCACTCTCCTTCTTGGTCAAATAACCCCTACACAGCCTAGAGGTGTGTTTTGGGTCATTGGCCTGTTGAAAAACAAATGATGGTCCCACTAAGCGCAAACCAGATGGCATGGCGTATCGCTGCAGATTTCTGTGGTAGCCATGCTGGTTAAGTGTGCTTTGAATTCTAAATAAATCACTGTCTGTGTCACCAGCAAAGCACCCCCACACCATCACACCTCCTCCTCCATGCTTCACGGTGGAAACCACACATGTGGAAATCATCCGTTCACCTACTCTGCATTTCACAGGCGGTTGGAACCAAAAATCTCAAATATGGACTCATCAGACCAAAGGACAGATTTCCACCAGTCTAATGCCCATTGCCCATCTTGATCCAAGAAAGTCTCTTCTTATTATTGGTGTCCTTTAGTAGTGGTTACTTTGCAGCAATTCGACCATGAATGCCTGATTCATGCAGTCTCCTCTGAACAGTTGATGTTGAGATGAGTCTACTTGAACTCTGTGAAGCATTTATTTGGGCTGCAATTTCTGAGGCTGGTAACTCTAATGAATTTTCCTCTGCAGTAGAGGTAACTCTGGGTCTTCCTTTCCTGTGGCGGTCCTCATGAGGTTTTTGTGACTGCACTTTAAAAGTTCTTAAAATTTTACGGACTGACTGACCTTCATGTCTTAAAGTAATGATGGACTTTCGTTTCTCTTTGCTTATTTGAGCTGTTTTTGCCATAATATGGACTTGGTCTTTTACCAAATAGGGCTATCTTCTGTATACCACCCCTACCTTGTCACAGCACAAATGATTGGTTCAAAAGCATTAAGGAAATACATTCCTTAATGATTGGTTCAAAAGCATTAAGGAATAAAATAAAGGCACACCTGATATTTGAAATGCGTTCCAGATGTCTACCTCATGAACCTGGCTGAGAGAAAACCAAGAATGTACAAAGCTGCTGTCATCAAGGCAAAGGGTGGCTACTTTGAAGTATCTCTTGGTTATTACATTATTCCATGTGTTATTTCAGACTTTTGATGTCTTCACTATTATTCTTCAAAGAAAATCCTTAAATGAGTAGGTGTGTCCAAGCTGTTGACTGGTATTGTATATATTTTGAATTTAGCAGACGCTCTTATCCAGAACGACTTACAGGAGCAATTAGGGTTAAGTGCCTTACTCTGCTCGGGGATCCGAACCAGCAACCTTTCAAATACTGGCCCAACGCTCGAGACTGCTAGGCTACATGTTACTAGTGAGTATTTGTGAGTCTCAGCTTTTCATAGATAGCTTTTAGTAGTTTGTAGCGCAAACCATCTGTCTCACAAACACTGCTCTAGCTCAGCCCCCGTTAATCACAACTCACGTTGGTATATACAGATGCAGAAGAAACACACTGAACAAAAATAAACACACAACATGTAAAGTGTTGGGCCATTGTTTCATGAGCTGAAAAGAAATCCCAGAAATATTCTCTAAAATGTTGTGCACAAATTTGTTTACATCCCTGTTAGTGAGCATTTCTCTTTTTCCAATATAATCCATCCGCCTGACAGGTGTGGCATATCAAGAAGCTGATTAAACAGCATGATCATTATACAGGTGCAGTTTGTGCTGGGGACAAAAAAAGGCCACTTTAAAATGTGCAATGCTGTCATACAACACAATTGGCATCCTGACTGCAGGAATGCCAGATAATTGAATGTTAATTCATCCACCATAAGCTGCTTCCGACATAGTTTTAGGGAATTTGGCAGTAGGTCCAACCGGCCTCACAACCACACTAGTCCAGGACCTCCACCGCCGGCTTCTTCACCTGTGAGATCGTCTGAGGGGGCATTCTGATTGGCTGGGCCTGGCTCCCCAGTGGGTGGGCCTATGCCCTCCCAAACCCACCCATGGCTTCACCCCTGCCCAGTCATGTGAAATCCATAGATTAGGGCCTATTGAATTTATTTGAATTGACTAATTTCCTTATATGAACTGTAACTCAGTAAAATCGTTGAAATTATTGCATGTTGCGTATATATTTTTGATCAGTATAGATTAATCCAATGGTACAACCACAGAAGTCTGTATCTCAAACACACAATGTTTAACTAATCTATTTAGTTATTAAGAAACCTTTTTAATAGTCATTCTCACGATAGCACATTGTTAGTAGTCAGTGACAAATATCAAAGCTTAAGCAGGGTGTCACGGCCGGAAGTAGTGCAGAGTGCAGCGTGGTGAGCGTACATTTTCTTTTCTTTTGGAATGACACCAACAAAACAAGAAACAAAATGAACAACCACGAAGCTTACGAGTGCAAAGTGCCACTAACACAAGTCAACTTCCCACAAATAACAAAGGGAAAAGGCTACCTAAGTATGATTCCCAATCATGGACAACGAATGACAGCTGTCCCTGATTGAGAACCATACCCGGCCAAAACAAAGAATTACAAAAACATAGAAAATAGAACATAGAATGCCAACCCAAATCACATCCTGACCAAACCATAAGAGACATAAAAAGCTCTAAGGTCAGGGCGTGACAGTACTCCCCCCCCCCAAAGGTGCGGACTCCAGCCACAAAACCTGAACCTATTGGAGGGTCTGGGTGAGCATCTCTGCGCTGGCGGCTCTGGTGCGGGACAGAGACCCCGCTCCACCTCTGGCTCACCCCACTTTGGTACCGCTCCTGGTGCGGGCACCCTCGTTGCGGGCCCCGGACTGGGCACCCTCGTTGCGGGCCCCGGACTGGGCACCCTCGTTGCGGGCCCCGGACTGGGCACCCTCGTTGCGGGCCCCGGACTGGGCACCCTCGCTGCGGGCCCCGGACTGGCCAGGCTAGGGAGACCTACTGGAGGCCTGGTCCGTGGAGGAGGCATGGGATGAACCAGGCTGGGGAGACCTACTGGAGGCCTGGTCCGTGGAGGAGACACAGGATGAACCGGGCTGTGGGGGAGCACTGGAGATCTGGTGCGTAGCCTTGGCACCACTCCTCCAGGCTGAATGCCCACTCTAGCCTGGCACCTCCAGAGCGCAGTCACAGGTCGAACCGGGCTGTGGGGGAGCACTGGAGCTCTGCTGCTTAGCACTTGCACCTCTCCTTTTGGCTGCATGGCCACTTTAGCCCGGCACGTGCGGGGAGCTGGAACAGGGCGCTCTGGGTTCTCCTGGCGAACTGGGGATACCGTGCATAGAGCTGGCGCAGGATAACCTAGGCCGAAGAGACGCACTGGAGAACAGGAGCGCTGAGCCGGCACAATCCCTCCTGGCTGAATGCCAACTCTAGCATGGCAACTGCGGGGAGCTTGCAGAGAGCGCACCGGGCTATGAGAGCGCACTGGAGACACACGGCGCAGAGCCGCATAACCTGGTGCCTGACTAGTCACTCTCTCCCCACGGTAAGCACAGGGAATTGGCTCAGGTCTATAACCTGACTCTGCCAATCTCCCAGTGTGCCCCCCCAAAAATGTTTTGGGGCTGCCTCTCGTGCCTGCTTCGCTGAATTGCCTCCTCATATCGCCGCCGTTCCGTCTTTGCTGCCTCCAGCTCCTCCTTAGGACGCCAATATTCCCCAGCCTGCCTCCAGGGTCACTTACTGTCCAGGATTTCCTCCCAAGTCCAGGAGTCCTCCTTACCACGCTGCTTGGTCCTTTTGTGGTGGGAAGTTCTGTCAAGGCCGTCAAAGGAATTAGGCCAGCAGCGTGATGAGCGTACATTTTATTTTATTTTGGAATGACAAAACAAGAACAAAACAAGAAACAAAATGAACAACCGTGAAGCTTACGAGGGCAAGGTGCCACTAACACAACTTCCCACAAATAACAAAGGGAAAAAGGCTACCTAAGTATGATTCCAAATCAGAGACAATGAATGACAGCTGCCCCTGATTGAGAACCATACCCAGCCAAAACAAAGAAATACAAAAACATAGAAAATAAAACATAGAATGCCCACCCAAATCACACCCTGACCAAACCAAAATAGAGACATAAAAAGCTCTAAGGTCAGGGCGTGACACAGGGCTGGGAGACCAAATGGATAGCTCTAAATAGAGCAGGCCAGTAGGAAGTGCTGCCCAGCCTGTTGTTTTTGTTATATATAGTGTTGAAGATGCATTTGTACCTTTGAAATAACGTCATCATATTTTTTTATACAAGGTTTGTCTGTATTGAACATTGGTGACCATGATGACATAATCCTTTTGTTTTGCCAGGTGGTATCGTTAACACCCTGAGCATGTTGCATACATCAAACCCAATCTATATTGTGTTTGAAACCCCTTTAACACAAGTGCTTAAATTTCATGAAGAAATATATTGGCTTTCTTTATCGTCAGGAAGACGCTTTCAGAATGCAGAGAAAAGGGGCTCATCTTCGAACACAAGCTAGGTTAATAATGTCTGCCAGACAACCTGCAGAATATTCACACAAGTGGAATGAGGTGATTACTCAGACACTGGCAGGGCCCTAGCTATCATTCGTGCTCCATGAGGTTTTATTGAAGTCTTGAAGCCAGGTCTGCATCCCAGGCAGGCTAAATGATCCCTGTTACTTTGCCTAGTAAATTTGAGGGCTTGTACATTTTTAGTGAGACTGACAATTATGTTTTTTTTCTTTTCTTTGATATTGCATAGTAATGGTTGAGTCATGCTACATTGCACAGTTTCATAAAATGGGGGTTCCGCATGACTTCACAGGTCATTATCTTCCCGCATTAATGAGATTTTAAGGGGGGGGGACACAGAGACAGAAGGAGAGAAACTCATTTCGGGCAGTTTTTTTTTACAATAAAAAAAAAAAAACTTGTCTAGATTGAAAGGTAGTTCTGTTGGTGATGTTTTGAGTACAAACATGTCAAAAACATATTATAATTATAGACCGATCCTTGCTACACCTCTTCAGACGAAGAGGAAATCTGCCGTTACACGCACACTTGAAATGGCAACTTAGTGATTGAACTCCTATCAAATATCAGACTCAGAAGAGATTAGACAATACTTGATATTACATGTTTTATTTTCTATCTCCCCTCCCCCCACTCTCTGACCTTTTCAGCCTACTTGAGTATTTCATGTCTATTGCTTCTGATATTGTCATGTAGCCCAGACTGTTGTCTCTTTACAATTGTATTTGACATTTGAATAGTCCATTTCTGATACTCTTCTATATATTCCTTGTTAATATGCATTGACTCCCGATTCGCCAGTCTCTAATCAACCATCTGCCTGCACCTGTTGCTCCTGTTACTCACAGCAGGTGTGTCTTCTTATGTACATGTCTTCTTACTTTGCTTGTACAGCACTGATGAAGGCATAAGGCCGAAACGTATGCGCCATTCCTTGTCTATTATATTTTTATATAGCACCTTGCACTTTCACTTGAGGTATTCTTTCAAGCATGGATTAAATGTATTATATTATTTTTGCATCTCAGCCTCCTTAGGTTATTCCTTTTCATGGTTTTGAGTGTACTTTTTGAACTCTAGAGATATTTTCTCTCCCACGCACCGGCCAGTCCAGAGTGACCCTGACCCCAGATTACAACATGGTCCAATTATTGTTTATGTTTCATCAAATCAGGTTATGACTGGTATTTACCGAGCCCTTATAAAAATGTAAATAATCCACTTCCGTGTTACCTCCATAATGACCCCTTTCTAAGAGAGGGTTCAAATCAAATCAAATTTTATGGGTTACATACATATACTGTAGTTAGCAGATGTTATTGTGAGTGTAGACAAATGCACAAATGCACATTGTGCTTCTAGTTCCGACAGTGCAGCAATATCTAACAAGTAATCTAAGAATTCCACAACAACTACCTAATACATACAAATCTAAGTAAGGGATGGAATAAGAATATATACATTTAAATATATGGATGAGCAATGACGAGCGGAATAGATAAGATGCAATACATGGTATAAAATACAGTATATACTTATGAGATGAGTAATGCAAGATACGTAAACATTATTAAAGTGGCATTGTTTAAAGTGACTAGTGATCCATTTACTAAAGTGGCCATGGCTGTATGTAGGCAGCAGCCTCACTGTTAGTGATGGGTGTTTAACAGTCTGATTGCCTTGAGATAGAAGCTATTTTTCAGTCTTTCGGTCCCAGCTTTGGTGGGGTTGTTGTCCTTGATTATCTTTTCTACCTTCCTTTGACATCGGGTGCTGTTAAGTGTCCTGGAGGGCAGGTCGTTTGCCCACGGTGATGCGTTGTGCAGACCGCACCACCCTTTGGAGAGCCCTGCGGTTATGTGCAGTGCAGTTGCCATACCAGGCGGTGAAGCAGCCCGACATGATGCTCTCAATTATGGATCTGTAAAAGTTTGAGGGTTTTAGGTGACAAGACAAATTTCTTCAGCCTCCTGAGATTGAAGAGGCGTTATTGGGCCTTCTTCACCACACTGTATGTGGGGTTGGACCATTTCAGTTTGTCCGTGATGTGTACGCCGAGGACCTTAAAACGTTCCACCTTCTCCACTGCTGTCCCATCGATAAGGATAGGGGGGTGCTCCCTTGGCTGGTTCCTGAAGTTCACGATTATCTCCTTTGTTTTGTTGACTTTGAGTGAGACTTTTCTTGACACCACACTCCGAGGGCCCTCACCTCCTCCCTATAGGCTGTCTCATAATTGTTGGTAATCAAGCCTACTACTGTTGTGTCATCAGCAAACTTGATGATTGAGTTGGAGGCGTGCATGGCCACACAGTCATGGGTGAACAGGGAGTACAGGAGGGGACTGAGCATGCACCCGTGTGGGGTCCCAGTGTTGAGGATCAACGAAGTGGAGATGTTGTTTCCTACCATCACCACCTGGGGGCTGCCCGTCAGGAAGTCCAGGACCCAATTGCACAGAGCGAGGTTGAGACCCAGGGCCTCAAGCATAATTATGAGCTTGGAGGGTACTATGGTGTTGAGTGCTGAGCTGTTTTCAATGAACAGCATTCTTACATGGATAGGGCAGTGAACAGTGTGATGGCGATTGCATCGTCTGTGGACCTATTGGGGCGGTAAGCAAATTGAAGTGGGTCTAGGGTGACAGGTAAGGTGGACGTGATATGATCCATGACTAGTCTCACAAAGCACTTCATGATGACGGAAGTGAGTGCTACAAGCCGATAGTCATTTAGTTCAGTTACCTTTCAGTTTCCTTTACTTTCTTGGATAAAGGAACAATAGTAGCCATCTTGAAGCATGTGGGGACGGCAGACTGGGATAGGGAGAGATTGAATATGTCCGTAAACACACCAGCCAGCTGGTTTGCGAATGCTCTGAGGACCTGGCTAGGGATGCCATCTGGGCCAGCCGCCTTGCGAGGGTTAACACGTCTAAATGTCTTACTCACATCGACCATGGAGAAGGAGAGCCCACAGTCCTTGGTAGTGGGTCACGTCAGTGGCACTGTATTATCCTCAAAGCGGGCAAAGAAGTGTTTAGAAAGAAGTGAATGCCGCCATCTATCCACAGTTTCTGGTTAGGGTAGGTTTTCATTGTCACAGTGGGTACAACATCTCCTATGCACTTCCTTATAAACTCAGTCACCAAATCAGCGTAGAAAATCAATATTATTCTCTGAGGCTACCCGGAACATGTCGCAGTCCGGGTGATCAAAACAATCTTGAAGTGTGGATTCCGATTGGTCAGACCAGCATTAAACAGTCCTTTTCACAGGTACATCCTGTGAGTTTCTGCCTATAGGAAGGGAGGAGCAAGTGATTGAAGTAGCAGTGATCCAGTGTTTTGGCGGTGCAAGTACTACAATCAATATGCTGAAAGAATTTAGGTAGCCTTGTTCTCAAATTTGCTTTGTTAGAATCCCCAGCTTCAATAAATGCAGCCTCAGGATATATGGTTTCCAGTTTGCATAAAGTCCAGTGAAGTTTGTTGAGGGTGTAACGTCCGTCGTTGGAAAGAGACCAAGGTGCAGCGTGGTAAGTGTTCATGATACTTTAATTACTCAGAACACCAAACAAAAACAACAAAAGAATAACGAACGTCACGTTCTGCAGGCTTCACAGAGCTAACAAAAACACAAGATCCCACTCACACCAAAAGGAGAATGACAACTTATGTGATCCTCAATCAGAGACAACGATAACCAGCTGCCTCTGATTGGGAACCAATCTCGGCAAAAAAAACAAAGAAATAGAAAACATAGAAATAAAGAAACTAGAATGCCCACCCTAGTCACACCCTGGCCTAACCAAAATAGAGAATAAAAGCCTTTCTATGGCCAGGGCGTGACAGAGGGCCGTCGTGTTATTGGCTTGAGGGGGGATATACACGGCTGTGACAATGACAAACGATAATTCTCTTGGGAGAAAATAGGGTTGTAGAAAGAGGTTTAATAAATAAGAACAACGTCTCAAAGATTGCTTAGTATCTATTGTGGGGGAAACCACATGTATTTATTGATTTTATATGGACAGTGTATATTAATCAACATCAATATTACAATACTGTATTGTCATGACTGGCCAGCTCAGGTCAGGTTACTGAGGACCACAATCCTACAGAGAGATCTCTCACACCCACCAGAGGGGGAAGAGATCAAGAGGTATGAAGATGGGTGGGTTTATGTCACCTCATGCCCACTGTAAATCTAAGGCAGCAGACAACATTCCTTTTGTCCTCTCACTATGGAGAACCGGCCTCAGAAGAATAACATGCAATAAATGGACTTTGGGACCATAGGTTTAATCAGCCACAATGGTGGTAATGACAATAGATGAAATATGAAAATTAATGTAATTTTTGTTATGTTATTAAAAGTTAAAGGACGACGTTATAAAGAAAATATTGTAACTTTAAGAGTTTTACTACTATATGCTTGATGTTTATACATTGTACGTTGTGTGGAAAATGTCTAAATCAAAGACAATGTTTTTGTAAAGATGACATGTGAAGTTAGTTGTCTAAATTGGATCTGAGTAAAATCCAGACCTTGCCTGGTAACTTGGCACATCCAGAGAATTGCCCTAAAGTCGGAAATGCCCACTTCGACCCGAGGGTATAAAACATGTGAGTTAAGAATTAACATACCAGACTAAGTGACCCGAGCTGCAGCCAATGTCTGAGTAGTCAACAAACCCAAAACGCAATAGGAGGTTGAAGACAAAGGAACCTTTTTCTATCTATGCTACCGTTGAGTAGCTGCTTTTAAGAGTGTGAATTCAAGCAGGACCACCCGGACACCAATCTCCATCGAATCGTGTGTCTACACTGCTTTCATTCCTACGCTGTGAGCCCTGAGCTACAGGGCTGGCTGTCCTCAGAAGACCCCTTTCAGAACAAGGGCGAGGATATAGACCACTAAGACAAAGGACACTGACATCGTGAGGAGAACCAGAGAGTTACACCAGAGAAGTGCGTCATCCAAGAAGCCGAAACGGTCCATGCAGAGACACCCATCAGAGACCTTCAACATGCAATGACATCATTATATTCTGACCCATAAGAGCGGCAGTTCGGGGCAAGGTTAGGGTTAAAATATACGCATAGCTGACAAATGCACCCAAATTAATATTTATCTTGTGTACTGTCTCTCTTTCTCTCTCTTTTAAATCCCCATTTTGTGTAACACGTGTCATTGTGTTGGCCCGCTAGGGAGCTGTTTCGTTGTACTAAGTTCTAATCAATAGCCTAGACTGTGTTTTTGTGTATGTGTATCTTATATTATCATTTTAGCTTGCTAGTAGATAAATAAACAACTCAATTGGTGTGGTATGGACTCATTGGTGGGACTCGGGTTTGTGCAGATTCCCAGATTATGCGACGTACAGAATGAGACTGTAGAGGAAATTGATTCATTAGCGACTGTTGTAAAATCGATATTATGATATTCTTTGAGTTAATTTGGGAAATAATACCAAACTTTCCCATGGTGCCCCAGGTTAATGAGTTAATAATTACCTGATTCTTAAAATCACATAATTATAAACCGTTCATTCAATCATTCGATGAGCAGTAGTCGTCACATTAACCAATACAATGTCATGACAGTATATACTGTATTCTATTCTACTGTATTTTAGTCAATGCCACTCCGACATTGCTCATCCTTCATGTATTTCTTAATTCCATTATTTTACTTTAAGATTTGTGAGTATTGTTGTGAATAGTTTGATATTACTGCACTGTTGGAGCTTGGAACACAAGCATTTCGCTACACCCACAATAACATCTGCTAAATATGTGTACAGTATTTGACCAATAAAATTTGATTTGATTGAATGCAACATCCTTGTAAATGTGCCAGGGTTAGCCAAAAGCTAATTTGCACCTGTAGTCCCAGGGCAGGTAAGGATCATTACACAGCCACAATACAAATACTCACTAAAACAATACAAAAAACATTACCAATACAATCCAATACAATTTGATTATAACAACTTATTCGTAACAAAAACTCTATCATCAACTGTCGTTTTACATATGAGGAAACACAGATAACTCGTGTATAGGTTTGGATAGATTTGAGCCATGTTTCAAATTTAAATTTAAAAGTCAGTGCAGTGCAAAGTCCATGGGCATTCCAGTATATTGTAGCTCTAACAGAGAAGTCCGATTGAGTTGACTGTGTTGAAAAGGGACAACCCAATCCCCTCTAGTTTACTGCCCTTGTTATCCTGTAGGTGCTTTCCTTGAGCATGATATGCCGGCACAGAGGTGGAGGGGCAAGACTATGGAGGATCTTAAAGACAAGGCTTGCATCTGCATACTGTACACTACTGACGATGCGCTCCCCAAATTTCACCACGCTCACTGTTCATTAACTCTTGGAAGTGCTTGCACAAGGGATAGTAACATCTCATCCTGTGTTCTTGGAATCTGAATATCTGGACTTGTCCAGTGACTGCTGAGAAAGATCAGCTGACAACAGGGGAAAGTCCTTGTGGCGGCACGGAGAGACGGCTGACCGGAGGGAATAGACCCCACTGGGACAGTCATGGGGTAGCTTCCCATTTCTGTAGTTTCCCATGCTTCGCAGTATGTTGGAAACACCCACTTTAGCTACAGAAAGTCAACATACGAGACTACCCCTAGAGTCTGCAAGAGCGGGGGCGGAAGATGACTCATCGGCTGACAACATGGTAACGACTGGACTGGAAACGACTACGAGTAATGAGAGCACAGCACAAGAGAACACCACAGCAACTGTCACAAGTTCTGCTGCAACAGTGGGCTACAAACAGATGCAGGTATGTGTCTGTGGTTGGAGGAAAGTTACATCACACCATGGGTTGAGGATCCACCAGGGGAAGAAGGGGTGTTTGGGTAAAGAGAGACAGAACTCACATTGATTACTTTCTGCGAAAGCGATCAAATCAGTCGAATGAAGCACAGCAACTGGACGTAAACCATAGTTTGCAGTGCATCAGTACCACTGTCATGGAGGACGTAAACTCAAGCACCGAAGTAACAACTGAGGTGGAACCAACAACAGGAGTGGAACTCACCCAGCCTCCCAGACCTGCAGTCGAGAGGAGACTGCCAGGGCACAAACCGTATGTGAAGTGGCCTGGCGCCAGTGACAAGAAGTTGTGGGAAACAGTGAATACTGACCTTACCTTGACCCTCGAGAAACTTCGTAGTGGAGAAGAAGTTGGAGAGGATGGGGGACATCATCTATGAGTACGGGACAGAAAGATTTGGAGTGGAAGAGGCAAAAGGCGGGAGAAAGGTTCCAACCTCAAAAGGTTCCAACCCCACCAGTTTCCAGGAGGCAACAAGAAATCAAGTGCCTCGTTCAAGAAAGGCGGCAGCTTAAGACAGTGGAAGAAGGCCTCGGAAGTGGAAAAGGAGGGCATAGAGGCACTTCAGGCTGACATCAAAACCCGGTTGGCATCCCTCCGTAGAGCAGAGAACCTACGGAAACGCAGAAGGAAGAAAGAGCAAACTAGAACTCGATTCTATAAAGATCCCTTCAAGTTCCTTAAAAGTCTCTTCACAAAGGAAAAAAGTGGAGCTCTAAAAACAACAAAGAAAGACCTAGAGGAGCACCTGAGAACAACAAACTTTGACTCAAAGCATGAACATCTGGTCATCCCATCAGATATCCCACCCATTGAACCCCCGGAACATCATATTGAGACCAGCCCTCCGACATGGAAAGAGGTGGAAAACACAGTTCGACGGGCAAGAACAGCATCAGCCCCGGGGCCAAATGGAGTCCCGTACAAAGTGTATAAGAACGCACCAGACGTCCTGAGGTTCCTCTGGAGTCTTATGAAAACAGCTTGGCAGAAGAAGATAATACCCAAAGTGTGGCGTAGGGCAGGCGGGGTCCTGATCCCTAAGGAGAAGGATGCAGTGAACATCAGCCAATTCCGCCCAATCTCCTTACTGAATGTCGAGGGTAAAATTTTCTTTAGGGTCATTGCCCAGAGGATGGCCGAGTACCTGCAAAGGAATGCGTACGTCAATACATCTGTACAGAAGGCAGGAATATCAGGGTTCTCTGGCTGCTTGGAACATTCCAGCATGATCTGGCACCAGATCCAAATGGCCAAGGTGGAGAAAAGGGACCTCCATGTAGTCTTCCTCGACCTCGCCAATGCATTTGGTTCTGTGCCCCATGAACTCCTGTGGTCTGCCTTCAGATTTTTCCACATACCGGACACCATCACAAACCTGGTGAAGTCGTACTTCCAGGATCTGCAGTTCTGCTTCACCACCTCAGAGTTCACCACCTCATGGCAGTGCCTGAGTAGGTATAGTAGGTATAATGGCGGGATGTACCATTTCTCCGTTGGCATTCACAATGGCAATGGAGGTTATCATCAGATCCTCAAAATGGGTTGCTGGTGGACAGCGAGTCGACTCTGGTTTCCGCCTCCCTCCACTCAGAGCCTACATGGACGACATTACAACATTGACCACCACTGTCCCATGCACCAGGAGACTGCTCAGAAAACAGTTTGGTCTCCTACCCCGGGTGTTGTGGCCCTTAGCACTGTATGAGGTTCCAATCTCAACAGTGGAGAAGATGGAAAGAGGAGTCACAGGCTACTTAAAGAAGTGGCTCGGAGTTCCACGATGCCTTACCACCATAGGCCTCTATGGAGATGGTGTCCTCAAGCTGCCCATCACCAGTCTAACAGAGGAATTCAAGTGTGCAAAAACCAGGCTCCAGATGACACTGAATGAATCTCGAGACCCAGTGGTGAGCAACAACGCGCCGACCTTGGCAACAATGGAGGCCAGGAAAAGCAGTCCAGGAGGCAACAGCAGCCCTCAGACATGCTGACATTGTGGGTCATGTTCAGCAAGGGAGAGGAGGCCTTGGGCTAACTAGCCGTGCTGCTTGGAGTAAGGCCACTGCACCCGAGCGGCGGAAGATGGTAGTGCAGGAAGTACGCCATCAGGAGGAGGCTGCAAGGTGGGCCAAGGCAGTCTCTCTTGCCAAACAGGGACAGTGGACTCGATGGGACAGTGTGGAGAAGAGGAAGATCAGCTGGAAGGATCTTTGGGCCATGGAAGCGAGGCGGTTGAGCTTTTCCATCAGAGCAACATATGACGTCCTTCCAACACCAGTTAATCTTTACCAATGGTATGGTGAAGATCCGGACTGTGCCCTCTGTTCCATGCCAGCCAACCTCAGGCACATTCTCACAGGGTGTAAAACAAGCCTCACCCAAGGACGCTACACTTGGCGTCACAACCAAGTCCTTAAAAACCTTGCGTCCGCCCTGGAGGACAAGCGAGCTGCCACCAACTCCCTACCACCCACAGCAGCATCACACTCCTTACGGACAAACTTTGTCCGCGAAGGGGCTAAACCACCGAAGAGCGGCTCTACACCATTAGAGCGAGACCAGCTGTGCTTGGCCCGCGACTGGAAAATGCTAGCTGACATTGGCCGGCAACTTGTGTTTCCTCCGGAGATCGCATCCACCACCCTAAGACCTGACATGGTGCTTTGGTCCCGTTCGCTCAATAAGGTCTTCATCATTGAGCTCACAGTACCCTGGGAGGACTCAGTAGATGAGGCTTATGAGCGAAAACATCTGCGCTATGCTGATCTAGCTGCCGAAGCACGGCATCATGGCTGGAACACAGAAGTCCGACCAGTGGAGGTGGGCTGCAGAGGTTTTGTGGCAACATCTACAACCAGACTGCTTAGAGACCTGGGAATTAAGGGCCAGAGCCAGCGTTCGGCAATCAAAGCTGTATCGGAGGCGGCAGAAGGCAGCAGTCAGTGGCTCTGGATGAAGAGGAAAGACCCCAGCTGGGCCCCGAAGTGAGAGGGCCAGGAGGTATGCGGTCAACAATGCTTGACTCAGGGAGGAGGACGCCCCTGCCATGCATGTCCCATGGGATGTTGGCTATCAACAACAAGGCAACTCCTATGACTAATTGGGAATGGGACGCAAGCGTAGGATTGATCACCCTGTCGCTGGCGGCCTTTGGGGAGGGTGTATAGTGTGAAAGGCCGAAACACCCTAGGAACCAAAGGTACACTACTGACGATGCGCTCCCCAAATTTCACCACGCTCACTGTTCATTAACTCTTGGAAGTGCTTGCACAAAGGATAGTAACATCTCATCCTGTGTTCTTGGAATCATAAACCTCTCCACACTGAAGAAATTATGTTTGTGAATGATGTGACAATGGTGGTAACGGTTTGGTTTGTTATCAAAAACCTTAAGTGTTTGTTTGTAGAGTGATTCAATTGGTTTCAGATTAGTAGCTCCTGCTTGTGTCCAGTATGTGAGGCAATATCTCATATGCGAGAAGGTCATAGCATACATATACAGCTTGGTGGCCTCCAGGGGAAGATAAGGTGTTATAAACCTAAAGTTGGATAATCCAAACTTGACCGTGTTAACCACGGTCTTCCCCTGTTTCTTAAACGTCAAGTTGGAGTCCAACGTGATGCAGAGATACCTGGAGTTAGACAACTTTCAGATTATCCCCAATGACAGAACAGCTCATTGGGAATAATCAGTGGTTTTCCTAGAGAAGTACATACAAACAGTCGTATCAATATTTAAATGCAGGCAAGAACCAGTCATCCATTTAGAAACTTCTACCATAGCTTCAGGAAACTTGTTAACAATTTTTTTGTGTGTGTGTGTAAATACAGGACTGTATTGTCTGCATACATCTGCATGGCAACTTGTGATCAAGCAAGTGGGAGATCATTTATATAGATGGTAAACAGAAGGGGGCCTAATATTGACCCTTGTGGGGCGCCAATGTTATAGTAAAGAGAGTCCGACAGTGTCCCCCAGACAAACCCTTTGGCTTCTATTTGTCAGATAGGAATACATCCAACTAATGACTTCAGTGGACACATTAAGGGAGCATAGTTTAGATAAGAGGACTTCATGATTCACAGTATCAAAGGCCTTTTTAAGATCCAAAAAGACTGCGCTGACTTCACCACCTATGTCCAGTTTAGATTTAATGCACCCCGGAAAGTAGCGATTGGCTATTTCAGTATATGGTTAGTTCTGAATCCAAATTGCATTTGATGTATGGCGTTGCCCTGAATGAGGTGATCAGTCAAATGATCAGCCAACTGGTAAAAAAGGTAATAACTTTGTCAACAGCTGACAGAAATGTTCTGTATCCAGACTCTGGGTCGTCATTGCATAACATATCAGACCAGTCAATTTGATTTATAGCTGCGTCGTAGTTACTCGCCTCACTTTTTTTACTTTACTACAATGATATGCTTCTTAAATCTCTTTCTAGTGAGTTTTCCAACCACCAATGTAGCATTGTGGTCAGATATGCCAGTTTGTAAGTTAATGGACTTAGTTATTCGATCAGGTTTGTTAGTGAACACCAGATCAATTTGAGTCTGGGGTGTCTGTGTTACTCTGGTTGGTCCGTATTTCAGTCAGGTTGAAATGGTCTGGAATCTCTGTTTTTTCGTGTCAGTTTTGTTTTCCCAGTTTATATTGAAATCTCCTTCTTATGATCACATTCTTTAAGAATGGCATTTAGATCGTCATAAAACGAGGTATAAGATGTTTGTGGTTGATATAATCCAATAATAGTGAGAGACATATGAGGGAAGACATTCAGCCCCATACATTCAAGGTCATGTTGGCATGTTTCCATTTAAGATACGGTTGCATTTAAAGTTATCTTTCATGGACAGTACATAAGCAATCCACCCCCTCTGCCCTCTCCCTCCTGAAAATGGAATTTCCAGGGACTTCTTATGGGCAGGTGGGACGGTAGCGTCCCACATGGCCAACATATGGTGAAATTGCAGAGCGCGAAATTCAAACTACAGAATTATCAATATTTAACTATCATAAAATCACAAGTGTAACACATCAAAATAAAGCTTAACTTCTTGTTAATCCAGCCGCTGTGTCAGATTTCAAAAAGGCTTTACGGTAAAAGCACACCATGCGATTATCTGAGGACAGCGCCCGGCATACAAAACCATGAAAATCATATTTCAAAGAGGCAGGTGCGACACGAAAGTAAGAAATAGTGATATAAAAAATGCCTTACCTTTGATGATCTTCTTCTGTTGGCTCTCCAAAAGGTCCCAGTTACATCACAAATGCTCCTTTTGTTCAATAATGTCCTTCTTTATATCCATAAAAGCTTAGTTTATCTGGCACGCTTCAGTCAATAATCCACCCAGTTTCCCTCCATCAAAATGCATACAAAATAAACGTTACTAATAAACTTTTCCAAACAAGTCAAACAACATTTATAATCAAACCTTAGGTTCCCCAATACGTAAATAAACTATAAAATACAAGACGGAGAATCGTTAGTCTTTACCGGAGAAAAATACCAAAGAAGGCGCTCTCATTCACGCGCTTGGAAACACTACAGCCAAAATGGGAGCTACCTAGAAAAACTACCATTTCTGGCTCATTTTTCCAAAAACCAGACTGAAACTCTTTCTAATGACTGTTGACATCTAGTGGAAGCCCTAGGAACTGCAATCTGGGAGGACTTCACCTTATAATAAAAGTGACAGCCATTGAAAATAGTGGTAGGCTGAATTTAAAAAATTTGGGATGGTTTGTCCTCGGGGTTTCGCGTGCCATATCAGTTCTGTTATACACAGACATTTTTAACAGTTTTATAAACTAGTGTTTAACAGTTTTATAAACAAGTGTTTTCTATCAAAATCTACCAAATATATGCATATCCTAGCTTCTGGGCCTGAGTAATACTTTGGACACGCTTTTCATTCGGAGGTCACTCTAAGAAATAATGCTACGA
Source organism: Oncorhynchus tshawytscha (assembly GCF_018296145.1). Lineage (NCBI taxonomy): Eukaryota > Metazoa > Chordata > Actinopteri > Salmoniformes > Salmonidae > Oncorhynchus > Oncorhynchus tshawytscha. Next base: position 24,684,418 of record NC_056442.1, on the reverse strand, counting down.
ATATTCAGATGACCTCCTAATATTACTTTAGGCATGGAACGAGGGTCCCAGAGCATTTTAGCCTGATTAACGGTTTGAAAACTGATTTGTCTCCCTGTTTTACCTCATTTGTCTGGAGGACAAACTTTGTCTTCTCCCCCTCGCTGACAGAGTGATCAAAGAGCTCACAGGGAGCAGTAGCAAACTCGGAGGAGTTGAGGCAAAGAGCTTGGCACCCAGATTACACAAAGCCCTCCCTGTTTAAAATGCAAGGTGAGCCCAGGTACTAATCAAAGGAAATCCTGTGAAATTGACACTGGGCTATACCTACTACATATTAACAGCAGTGGATAAATGCTCTCCAACTAACAGGGCAGACTTATACAGAACACAGTCTGTTATGACTTATCTGGTTCAACAATCAAGCTAGTTTCTGCTATATTAAACATTCAACAGTTAAAATGTCTGACTGCTATGAGGTTACTGTAGTCTACTCCCACCACTAGGACTTAAAGGACTGTGCACTCTACAGTCATTTGGTAACTTACTGTAGTCTACTCCCACCACTAGGACTTAAAGGACTGTGCACTCTACAGTCATTTGGTAACTTACTGTAGTCTACTCCCACCACCAGGACTTAAAGGACTGTGCACTCTACAGTCATTTCATAACTTACTGTAGCCCTCTAAAGATGTCTGATGCAGTTTGTATTATGAAAAGTCCCTCTATGGTTTTAACAAGGGTTTTCATTATTACAAATGAAATAAACCTTCAAGATGATTGATCTCATAGTAAAGAGAAGTTTTACATTAATAAAGGCATACTGTAACTCATGTTAATTAATTGTAGAGATTCTGAACAGCAAGTGGAAATAAGTCAATGTCCAAACCAAAGTGCCAACTGTTCAAAGCCTATTCACTCTTAAGGGGGTACATTGTATTATATAGAAAAGACAGACTGACAGTCCTCTAATAAACCATGGTTTCTCTGTTCAGCTGTCAGTGAAATGGTACCTCTCGTCCGGCCATCCCACTAATCACATCCTATTGAGAGAGAAGAGACACACAAGTCATCTTATAGTGAGGCAGGTCACACACACACACACACACACACACACACAAAGCATTTCATCCAGACGTCTTAATCTTGGAGCCACACAGCAGCCCAAAATAGTCTGAGCAAAATCTTTGCACCGGTCTGATATTACTTCAAAGCATCCATTACAGGAAACAATCTATCACCTCTACTTTTTGGACGTGGCTCCATTTAGGCTATTCTGTATTACAGGTTCTAGAGGGCATTGTAGGAGTGTACCAATCAAGTCACAAGAAGAATGTCACCTGTTCTTCAGCAGTCATATCACAGCCTCTTCTATTTTGAGTACCAGCCCACTGTCATAGCCATTACCAGTGACTATTATGAACGATACAGTGGCTTTGGAATTACCATCAAACTCAAAATACCAGAGAGAGTTTTCTGGATCCGCAATATTCCACGTACCCTTGAGCAAATATTGATATCATAAACTCCATCACGTGTCTCTTTGGAGGGTTTTAATAATAATCATGGATGAACTTCTCTATGAGATTTTATTTCTACTGCTGAGCATGAGCCTTAAGACCTGTTAATAATGTACGGGTATTGTTTGGTGCTGTGAGGGAGCGTAACAGGTTTTCTGGCATCAGCCATATTCACAGTCGGAGAAAGGCAATCATGGTGGATTTCGGGGAGTTTTCTGTCCGAACACTAATGTTCCTCTCTGAGTTGATGAGAGCAGTGAAACATGACAGTACATGTTGACTCTGGGAGAACAGAGAGCGTGTCTAGTGTAACCAGCTATATTCTGCTTCTGGTGATGGCCAGATAACAAAGCATGAGAGTAACCTTTTCCTGACACAGACTTTTTATCTCATCAGTTTTGTACTTTATACCTTTATCTCTCTCTTCTAAGGTACACTTCTAAGTGTACCTTAGATTTGGAGGTGTCAGATGACATCTGTGTTTCATGCCCCTTAGAGCTCCATAGATAAAAAAACGAGCGTCTCTTCTTTAGAAACACTCTTGATTGACAGATTTTTGTCCCACTTCTCCCTTGAGAAGCTCAGCATGCAAAGGTATGTGTCATGGCACACATAACAAGCATAGCGTCATTTTAATAGCTGCTTCACAGATTAGGCCTTGACTGTCTTTGGGCAAAGAGATAATGTCTATTTTCACACTTTAATTGATCATCTGATTCAACACTGCTGTAATTTCTACCCAAACATCACACATTATTTGCCTTTATTAGCAGGATTAATCCCCTTGTACACACACACACACACACTTCAATGGAGAAAAAAATGTTTGTATCATCCCATCTGCAAGGCTTTTTGCAATCAAAATATAATAGTGTTTCTCATAGTGAATGGGACACACACAGTTATAATGTTGCTGTCATTCCCTGTCTGTCATCTCAAGAATTCCTCAGCCCATTGAAGTCACTTACCAGAGGAGTTCAGTGTTCCCCTCGCTGAATCTGTCTGGTTAATATTATTTCATATTTTATGACAAAGCACATGTAGAGGTTTCTTCCTCACAACAATGGAAGTGTACTTTCAGAGGGCTGTCTAAACTGATGTAGTGGCTATTGAGGAAAAGCTGATAAGGTGCGTCCGTCATCGGAGCCAGGCTGACCCAGAGCTGCCACTTTACTCTCTGCTCTCTGAGCCCGGCAGTTCTGGCTTTGTGAGAACTCTCTCTCTCCATCAGTGTCATGATAAGCCAGAGTGCCATGAGATCCCCTCAGACCTGTCTGATAAACAGGTCCTCAGAGAGCCCTAGACCGTGCCTCATATAAGATCATATATCCCGACCAGATTCATGAATGATTCCCAGTCAGTCTACATTCACTCTGTCTAATTGATGTGATGCTTAGGGCTATGGCAGTCACAAAATTCTAGCAAATAACTGTTGGTCTCAAGGTAATTGACCGTTGATTAACATAAACACATTTAGCATCTCCTGGCTTCCACACTACAAGCCACTGATGCAGACCTTTGGAACATCTACATTTTAAAATGTCCATGTAATATAGCCTACACCTTCACAATAAAACCATTATTTATTTTAGACAGGTCTAAAGAAACATGATATGAAGAAAATGTAGTCTATTTCAGAAGAACAGAATAGCATACTCTGAGTTGTCCCTGATCTGGCTAGGCCATATGGCTGTGGACTACACTAGTTCATTTAGCAGACAAGATTTGCTTAGAATTCCGTGGCGTTATTTTGTATGATTTTATAGTATGAAGAATTCAATTGAACAAAGCTGAATGAAAGGATATTTTCTCCAAACGATTTAAGGGAGTGCCCACATGCAGCTATCCTGTTTTGAACAGTTAACAAAAAAATAGGTACTCCTATATGCTTAATTTAGATTTATTAATGTAAATGTACTTGTTCTACAAATGGACTATATGTTTTGATTTTTAATACATTGTAAGGCCGCATGGTGCGACTAATGATGATTTGAAAAAAGTTGCTTGCAAAGGCATGAGCTCAGCTTTGTTTTTTTTGCGCAGGTTGTACACTCTTCATCGGTCTCTTACTCACAATTTGACAAGCACTTGATAATGCCTTGAATTTCCCAGCGGCATCCCCTTTGTGTGGCCGTAATTCACCCTAAAACATCAATGCATTTTGTGGCCAGTGGCCGCTGTTCCCTTCTCCCTTAGTGCTGCTGCTCCAAAGCACCTCTCACTCACATGGCTCTTCATCACGTGATCGGATCTTTCTCACCGGCTACAAGTGAAGACAGCCATTGAAGATATCGGAAGAACTGTCCAAATATAGTTTTCGTCAGCCAACAAGATGAGTAGGTCTAACGAACAGCAAAAGCACTAGCCTATGTCAATTCACTATCCATCATAGGACAATTGACCTATTTTATTCTGTGCAAAAAATAAATATTCCAAACATAGTCTGGGACAGTTGTGGAATGTGATAGATCCCAAATGAATACAACCATTAGGATTTTTTTTTAAACAACGTTTTTACGCATTGAGGCTGACACAACAGATCAGATCATTTAGCATAAAATCTGATAAACTATTAGGCTATTTCTTCACATTAAAAGAGCAGAAATGCATACACAACAGTAGGCTATAAGCACAAATGTTATATCAGTGGGAAAACACCATTATCAAAAGTGATCGCAAATGCGATACATTTGTACAGTTGTTTAAACATAGTGATAAGTCAACCAAATGTACTTATTTTCTCCAACCAATGTAAGCCTATCAAGAGAAGTTAGCTAACATTATCCCCTTTTAAAACGTTGTTTTTAAATAGTGTGTGATCACGACTGACATACATGATAGGCTACATTGATTGATGAACCACGTCAAATTGTCTAGCTAGCTAATAACAGATCACGTCAATATGGCTAGTTAACAAGCTAACTTTCAGGGGATAAACTATGGTTTGATTTCCTTGCCATCTGAAGTGGTGATGACAGTAGTCCGACTGACAACTTAACCAGGACGACGTCAAGCTCTTTCCAAAAGCCTTATCTCGGATGAAGCAAGCTAAACAAGACATGTTGTTTGCCTAGCCAGCTAGCTAGCTAAATGCCAAATGGATCTGGCTACCCCCACGTATCTGAAAAGACATGATCAATTGATGTTTACTGATTACTGTATAACTCTGATAGAGCTAAATGTGGAATAATCAAAAATGTCTTGTTCTGACTATGCTCTTCAAGAGGTTAATGATATTAAAACTAAATAGTTATAACATTTATTAAACAATCCCTTGAACATGGCGTATAGTTGTCAATGGTGTTAGCAGAGATGGGGATCTGCTTGCCCCCAGCAGCCAAATCAAAGGCTATTTTGAGGTTTTATTGATAACGACATATAGAAAGAGTCTGTCCTTCAACACAGGATGTCCTCCTATAGCTGGTAACATTCAGAATACCGAATACAGCCCCGGGATTCAGCAGGACCTGTCAGTTAGCCACCACTTCAAAAAGGGCTAACTACTATCAAGGGTGATCTGCTTTCATTTTGGCCTGAGACGCATCCACTGGAAAGTATCTGGACATATTCCATCTTCGATCAATTCAATTCCATTCAACAGAGGTCATAAGGTCAGTATTCATTAGAATGTATATTATTTCTCAAGGTAATCATCATTCTTCAAGATGCATGATTTAAATGTAAAATCGGACTAAACATTATTATTTGTCAGAATGTTATGAAACTACATGGATAGGCTATTCAAGAGGAAAACAATTTAGCTTGCCTTTGTAACTGAGGCTATAGGACATCAGTAGAGTCGTGTAGCATATATTTATCATTCCCTGACAGGAATGATCTCAGTCGCTGGAGGAGTCATTTTCAATGCTTGGTGATGCACGGAACCCCGAGACACTCACAGCTGAACGTAATCAACTGTGTGGCGCTGAGCAAGGGGCTGCTCTGAGTTTCCATTGAGAGTAATTATTTCCACTGGATACAGAATGACTAGTTTCAATCATCACTTGCAGACCCATCACATCTTTTCAAATGTACACATGGACCTTACACTACCTACCTCCAGTTAAATCAAACAGATCCATTTTAGACTCTGATCTGTTTGATATAGCTTGGGGAAGTCTTTCTGAAATTCTGGTATGATTGTACTATTTATTTATCAGATGGGATTTCAGCATCTAAACCTGCATTTCTAATCGATGGTTCTTGCAAGGAGGTTATGAAATGCTTTATATTTCTCAGAGGAATCAACAATATTCAGAACAGTTTGCTCAGCTCATGACCTGCCCATTTTAGCCAGAGGGGTAGTGATAGCAGAACTGCCTTTCCAGGCATTATCAATTCTATTAGCTATTCTATTTTGCGGAATTGTTTTCTGCTGAAAATCCAAGGAATTCAGACAGAAGCATTTAGATATTCAAACCACTGCATGACTAATGATAACCAATGCATGGTGGGTTTGCCATGTTCTCTTTATACAGACAAATCTACAGGCCCTCATTGGCCGTTGGTTAACCCTCTGAGTACCATTGAGAGTGATTCATTTAAATGTGAAGGCTGTATTCTGCATTTACTTAATAGGAGAGGAGATGGAGTGGGAACACACCTCAATACGTTTAAAAGAAAGAAGAAGAATTGAAGAAGCGTTTAAAACACAAGATGAACACGATCCTCAAGGGTACAGATAAGACTAGCGGTAGTCCGTCTCTAACTGTTTATCTACGTTATTCAGCCGGAACGCTTCCCTGCTACAACCACAATGCATCACAGGGAGAGAACAACACAACAGCAACTACAGCTCACTATTCACAGGGTGAGTTATGGGGCCAGTGATCCTACTCTAGGGCTGTAATGTACAAACACACACGCCCACACACACACACAGGAGTTTCAAAAGCACAGTGAGTGGGCTATGAGGCTATCAAACACCGGCACAATCAGCATAGATCCAACCTGGTATATTGCCATAGGGCCTTCAAACATTCACAAACACAGCGCCCCATTGGGGCTTCTGTATTTCAGCCCTAGGGCCTCTGTATTAAACACAAACCTAACCACTATAGCTCGCAACATAGTCTGTGACTTATAGGGCCATCATGAAAACAGAAGTGCAGTTAACTTAATAAAAAAGCACACCTCCATACAACCAATGAACAACTGGGTTATCATACGCAGTGTATTCGGATTGTATACAGACCCCTTACAATTTTCCCACATTGTCACGTTATATCCTTATTCTAAAACGGAAAGTGTTTATTTCCCTCATCAATCTACACACAATACCCCATAACGACAAAGCAAAAACTGGTTTTGAAAATTAATTAAAAAATAAGCACACAGCCATTCAAGCATATTCCGAGACTTGTCCCGATGGCACTCAAGCATTGTCTTGGCTGTGTGGTCGTTGTCGTTGTCCTGCTGGAAGGTGAACCTTCGCCCCAGTCTGAGGTCCTGAGAGCTCTGTAGCAGGTTGTTATCAAGGAGCTCTCTGTGCTTTGCTTCATGTATCTTTCCTTTGATCCTGGTTAGTCTCCTAGTCCCTGCCGCTGAAAAACATTCCCACAGCATGTTGCTGCCACAACCATGCTTCTTCGTAGGGGTTATGCCAGGTTTCCTCCAGACAATACGCTTGGCATTCAGGCCAAAAAGTTAAATCTTGGTTTCATCAGACCAGAGAATCTTGTTTAGGTGCCTTTTGGCAAACTCCAAGCGGACTGTCATGTGCCTTTCACTAAAGAAGTAGCTTCTGTCTGCCCACACTACCATAAAGGCCTGATCGGTGGAGTGCTGCCGAGATGGTTGTCCTTCTGGAAGATTCTCCCATCTCCACAGAGGAACTCTATAGCTCTGTCAGAATGTCCATCGGGTTATTGGTCACCTCTCTGAAAGGCCCTTTTCCCCCGATTGCTCAGTTTGGCCGGGCGGCCAGCTCTAGGAAGAGTCTTGGTGGTTCCAATCTTCTTCCATTTAAGAATGATGGAGGTCACTATGTTCTTGGGGACCTTCAATGCTGCAAAAATATTTCGGTACCCTTCCCCAGATCTGTGCCTTGACACAATCCTGTCTCAGAGCTCTACGGACAACTCCTTAGACCTCATGGCTTAGGTTTTGCTCTGACATGCACTGTCAACTGTGGGACCTTATGTAGACAGGTATATGCCTTTCCAAATCATGTCCAGTCAATTGAATTTACCACAGGTGGACTCCAATCAAGTTGTAGAAACATCTCAAGGATGATCAACGGAGCTCAATTTTGAGTCTCATAGCAAAGGCTCTGAACACTTCTGGTATTTCTGTATTATGTGCAGATTGATGAGGATTTTTTCAATTTAATCCATTGTAGAATAAGGCTGTAACATAACAAAATTAGGAAAAAGTCAAGGGGCCTGAATACTTTCCGAATACACTGCACACAAACACAAGTGCAATCACACCAGATGTGGGCCTACATCCCTCACATCCTTCCTGATTCTGCTATTGCCATAAGCATGCCTCTGTAGGCATACACAGATATACAAGAACAAACCCATTAAGGAGTGAATAATGCTAATCAAGTCAGTGTATTGTGTTGGTGTGTGACATCATGGAGGGGGAATAATTCTGTGATTATATCTGCTCTCCAACCCCGTCGATGGCCGATACACAAGTACAACTGTTGTCACACATAGGAAATATTGGCTCTTTACAGAGAGGAGCCTGAGATTTCAATCAGGAAGCGTGTCTCAGGAAGCGTGTTACGACATTAACGCACTCAATCCCAACATTCACCTTTTGATGGATAGGAAGCCATTGAGAGCTTTAGAGAGGCCTCAGCCCCTAAACGACAGCAAAGCCATTCCTCACTGTCTTCGCCTTAAAGGTTGTTAGAAGCACTGACTTACCTGAAAGAAAAGACAGAGAAAAGGAAGTGGCATTAGGTGGGGTAGATCACACAGTCAGTCATACATTATTTGTGTGATTTCAACCAAATTGTTCAACATTCTGTTTCACATTTACTTTAAACAGGCAAAGAACACGAGACGCATAGCTATGCACCTGTCCATAAACTGTTTAATTATATTTATTATAGTTAAATTTTAAAAAATTAAAATCAAGGCGATTATTATTGTAGAAAGCAATAAGGATCTCAAAATCCGCTTTGACATTCTATTTGAAGAGGGAAATGATCCTGGTTGGTGTAGGACAGTTAAGAAGACATGTCTGCGCTTTCTCTACAGGGTGAGGGATACTTTGTCAGCTTAGAAATTAGCTTCCTTGAGGGGCCGCATGCACTGTTAATCAAAATGTATTAGGCCCATTCATTGTATTTTATATACCTGTATCCTGCATGTGAAAGGACTGTGTTTGTTATTTTGCCAAACCTGACAGCTGAAGAACTATGCTAAGCGTCTCGTCCCACAACGTCAACATATATACAATTACTTAATAAACTATTATTCTAATGAATCCTACCTATTCATTTTCAGAATCTACAATTTGACTGAGTAATTGTCCAGAAGCAGTCAAATGAGTGTATTCAAGCAGTTACTCTTACTGAAAGAGCTCAGTCTGCAGGCATGACTAAAATGTCATGTTAATGTACAGTACCAGTCAAAGGTTGGGACACACCTAATCATTCAAGTGTTTTCTTTATTTTTACTATTTTCTACATTGTAGAAGAGTGAAGACATCAAAACTATTAAATAAGACATATGGAAACATGTAGTAACCAAAAAAGTGTTTAACAAATACAAATATATTTTAGATTTTAGATTCTTCAAAGTAGCCACCCTTTGCCTCCATGGCAGCTTTGCATACTCTAGGCAGTCTCTCAACCAACTTCATGAGGAACGATTTTCCAACAGTCTTGAAGGAGTTCCCACATACGCTGAGCACTTGTTGGCTGCTTTTCCTTCACTCTGCGGTCCAACTCATCCCAAACCATCTCAGTTGGGTTGAGGTCGGATGATCGTGGAGGCCAGGTCATCTGATGGAGCACTACATCACTCTCCTTCTTGGTCAAATAGCCCTTACACAGTCTGGAAGTTTGTTGGGTCATTGTCCTGTTGAAAAACAAATGATAGTGGGACTAAGCGCAAACCAGATGGCATGGCGTATTGCTGCAGAATGCTGTGTTAGCCATGCTGGTTAAATGTGTCTTGAATTCTAAATAAATCACTGTCAGTGTCACCAGCAAAGCAACATCACACCTCCTCCTCCATGCTTCACGGTGGGAACCACACATGCAGAGATCATCCGTTCACCTACTCTGCGTCTCACAAAGACACGGCGGTTGGATCCAAAAATCTCAAATTTGGACTCATCAGACCAAACGTCAGATTTCCACTGCTTGTGTTTCTTGGCCCAAGCAAGTCTTTTCTTCTTATTGTTGTCCTTTAGTAGTTGTTACATTGCAGCAATTCGACCATGAATGCCTGATTCACACAGTCTCCTCTGAACAGTTGATGTTGAGATGTGTTTGTTACTTGAACTCTGTGAAGCATTTATTTGGGCTGTAATTTCAGAAGCCGGGAACTCTAATGAACAGGGTTTTTGCGATTGAAATTGAAGAAACTTTTCTGGACTGACTGACCTTCATGTCTTAAAATAATGATGGACTGTCATTTCTCTTTGCATATTTGAGCGGTTCTTGCCATAATATGGACTTGGTCTTTTACCAAAAAGGTCTATCTTCTGTATACCACCCCTACCTTGTCACAACACAACTGATTGACTCAAACACATTAAGAAGGAAAGAAATTCCACAAATTAACTTGAAATGCATTCCAGGTGACTACCTCATGAAGCTGGTTGAGAGAATGCCAAGAGTATGCCAAGAGTGTGCAAAGCTGTCATCAAGGCAAAGGGTAGCTACTTTGAAAAATCTCAAAAAGAAATGATATTTTGATTTGTTTAACACTTTGTTGGTCACTACATGATTCCATGTGTGTTATTTCATAGTTTTGATGACTTCACTATTATTCTACAATGTAGAAAATAGCAAAAATTAATACAACCCCTTAAATGAGTAGGTCCGGAACTTTTGACTGGTACTGTCTGTACAAATCTTTCTGAAAGTAATAGTTTCCATCAGGGGTGCAATTTTGGTTTTAGAAGTTGGGGGGACATAATATATTTTTTAATCCAATCGGATTAACACATCCTAACCAACAATTCAGAGGAGTCCACATGGTCCTAAAGCACAACCTTGCCTCGTTTGGTATCACATTCTAATGATAAACCTGGAGGGGACAAAAATGCAATTTCATGTGGGGACCCCCGTCTGTCCCCAGTGAAAGTTGCTCCCCGGGTTTCCATCATATTTACTTAACAAAGAGATCCATTGGGTGCCATGTTGAGCTTAAGAGCAAGTACGGACAGCTTGGTGCCACATTTGATTGAAGTGTTACATGAAGATATTTGCCACAAAAACTACAGTTTCAGCAGATTACTTTCCCCCCTCATAAATGGTCAGTGCTGCCACATAAAAAGAGCTTAGTAGTCCAATTTCCATTTAGAGTGAAGGTCTGGCCATGCTTCTTTGGCAATTTCTTTTTTTACTCCTGACTACTTTGACTAATGGGTCAAGAATATGTCCAGAGGGTGGAGTGACAGAGTTAGTGGAGTGACATCAGGTCAGCCTTGTACAACTAAATTGCTGTCAAGCATGTCAACAGAAGGGCCATGAATTAAATATTTTTCACCTACTCTCAAAGTTAAATACACATCATGAATGACTAGAGTGCTTAAAATCTTGAAAAGATGAAAGTGTTTCAACGAGAATGAGACTCGGTTTAAGTGGGGTTGGGGGAAACATCTCTTCTGTGAGTTATTCAGTCCAGTCTTTTCGTCATTGGTTTCATTTAATGGATAACTCCCAAAATAGCTGTAATTTGTGTAAATATTTTGCTATAATGATTCATGTTTAAGAGGGGTTGGAACAGAACCAAAAACCAGAAAGAACGAATCAAAACCGGTGATGTGTCACGCCCTGACCTTAGAGATCCTTTTTATTCTCTATGTTTGGTTAGGTCAGGGTGTGACTCGGGTGGGAAAGTCTGTTTTCTATTTCTTTGTTTTTGGCCGTGTGTGGTTCCCAATCAGAGGCAGCTGTCGATCGTTGTCTCTGATTGGGGATCACATATAAGTTGTCATTTTCCTTTTGTGTTTTGTGGGATCTTGTTTTCTGTTTAATGTCTTACCTGACAGAACTGTTTGCTTTCGCGGTGTTATTTTGTTTGAGTGTTTTTTGATAATAAAAATCATGAACACTTTCCATGCTGCGCTTTGGTCCACTCCTTTCGACAATGAGCGTTACAGAATGAAAGTAATCTATACTGTTCCTGGAACATAACCATTATTTTAAACGCATGGGAACTGGTTAATAACGTTATTTTATGTTCCGGCATTTGTTTTGTAGTTGTACAAATACGCAACAAAGCACCTATGCAAAGCCCTCAATCTTATTCCAATGTGTACCTGCCTGCCAGCTGAAAATCTTTGACACTGTGTGTGTGTGTAGTCTACTAGCCTACTACTGACATTACAAGCATGATTCAGAAGTTAGGGAGCTAGATTTTTAATTGGAGAAGAATGCATTAACTTTTTCAAAATTAGTTAAGGATGCTAGTTATAATGTTAGACATTTCTATTTTAATTTGGGTGCTGCTCTGCACACACACGTTTGAATGTCTTTGAACTCTGAAGTTCAAAGTTCCTTTACAGAAGCCAGTCCTCCATAAGTATAATTCTGTGGTGTCGTGTAAAATGACATAATTAGTCATGCTATCCCGTGTATTACTTCTTAACGAATAGTCTCTTGTTATATGCTAGTGGTTTTTCTAACCTGATACAAACTTGTCTGTGTGACTTAGTCATAAGACTGGGCATATAGCTAAGATCCGTTTAGGTGCGACCGCAGCATGTGAAACATCCCGTGGGTTTACTATCTGCAGGAGGTCAGCTGTGTGGAAGCGTGCAGAAAGGAGCACATTATAATGTGAACTGACAAAACACAGTTATACGGTTGAGCCCTCGGGCTATCAACCTCGGCCATCAACCTCGGCCTATCTTAATCTGCACAGACTAACCAATCGCTTTTTAAACTATGTTTTCCGCCCATGTTTCCACATATCTGCTAAGCGAAATAGGTTGTACTTTTTCTATAAGAGGAAAGAGACAACTCTGTTAGTTGGGCATTCCTAACGATTGAGTGGTTGTTATTGATTTCTTCATTTTTGCAAATCTTATAAAATTGTTGTTTGAAAGAATCTGCAGCCTCTCTTCCTATATAATTTCTCTGACAGTGGGTCTAATTCAGATAAAGCATGTCATAACATCAAGATAAAATCTAATTTCATTTGTCACATACACATGGTTCGCAGTAGTTAATGCGAGTGTAGCGAAATGCTTGTGCTTGTAGTTCCAACCATGCAGTAATATCTAACAAGTAATCTAACAATTTCACAACAACTACCTTGTGTAAAGGAATGAATAAGACTATGTACATAAAAATAAATGGATTAGCGTTGGCCAAACGGCATAGGCAAGATACAGTAGATGGTATAGAGTACAGTATATACATATCAGATGAGTAATGTAGGGTAACATTACATAAAGTGGCATTGTTTAAAGTGGCTAGTGATACATTTATTACATCCAATGTTTAATTATTAAAGTGGCTAGAGATGAGTCAATATGTTGGCAGCAGCCACTCAATGTTAGCGATGGCTGTTTAACAGTCTGATGGCCTTGAGATAGAAGCTGTTTTTCAGTCTGTCGGTCCCTGCTTTGATGCACCTGTACTGAACTCGCCTTCTGGATGATAGCGGGGTGAACAGGCAGGGGCTCGGGTGATGGTGTTCTTGATGATCTTTTTGGTCTTCCTGTGACATCGGGTGGTGTAGATGTCCTGGAGGGCAGGTAGTTTGCCCCCGGTGATGCGTTGTGCAGACCTCACTACCCTCTGGAGAGCCTTATGGTTGTGGGCGGAGCAGTTGCCGTACCAGACGGTGATACAGCCCGACAGGATGCTCTCGATTGTGCATCTGTAAAGGTTTGTGAGTGTTTTTGGTGACAAGCCGAATTTCTTCAGCCTCCTGAGGTTGCTGCGCTGCTCCGCCTTCTACAGCACGCTGTCTGTGAGTGGACCATTTCAGTTTGTCTGTGATGTGTACCCCGAGGAACTTAAAACTTTCCACCTTGTCCCCTCCACCACTGTCCCGTGGGGCTGCTCCCTCTGCTGTTTCCTGAAGTCCAAGATCATCTCCTTTGTTTTGTTGACATTGAGTGTGAGGTTATTTTCCTGACACCACACTCCAAGGACCCACCTCTTCCTTGTAGGCCGTCTCGTTGTGTTCGGTAACCAAGCCTACCACTGTAGAGTTGTCTGCAAACTTGATGATTGAGTTGGAGGTGTGCATGGCCACGCAGTCATGGGTGAACAGGGAGCACAGGAGAGGGCTGAGAACGCACCCTTGTGGGGCCCCAGTGTTGAGGATCAGCAGGGTGGAGATGTTGTTTCCTACCTTCACCACCTGGGGGCTGCCCGTCAGGAAGTCCAGGACCCAATTGCACAGAGCGGGGTTGAGACCCAGGGCCTCGAGCTTGATGACGAGTTTGGAGGGTACCATGGTGTTAAATGCTGAGTTGTAGTCGATGAACAGCATTCTTACATATGTATTCCTCTTGTCCAGATGGGTTAAGGCAGTGTGATTGCGATTGCATCATCTGTGGACCTATTGGGGTGGTAAGCAAATTGGAGTGGGTCTAGGGTCTCAGGTAGGTTGGAGGTTATATGGTCCTTGACTAGTCTCTCAAAGCACTTCATGATGACGGAAGTGAGTGCGACGGGCCAATATCATTTATCTCAGTTACCTTAGCTTTCTTGGGAACAGGAACAATGGTGGCCCTCTTGATGCATGTGGGAACAGCAGACTGGGATAAGGAGTGATTGAATATATCCGTAAACACACCAGTCAGCTGGTCTGCTCATGCTCTGATGACGCGGCTAGGCATGCCGTCTGGGCAGGCAGCCTTGCGAGGGTTAACACATTTAAATGTTTTGCTCACGTTGGATGCAGTGAAGGAGAGCCTGTAGGTTTTGGTAGCGGTCTGTGTCGGTGGCACTGTATTGTCCTCAAAGCGAGCAAAGAAGTTCTTTAGTTTGTACTTTAGGAGCAAGACATCGTGGTCCGAGACGGGGCTGGTTTTCTTTTTGTAGTCCGTTATTGACTGTAGACCCTGCTACATACCTCGTTTCTGAGCTGTTGAATTGCGACTCTACTTTGTCTCTATACTGACGCTTAGCTTGTTTGATTGCCTTGCGGAGGGAATAGCTACACTGTTTGTATTCGGTCATGTTTCTGGTCGCCTTTCCCTGATTAGAAGGCGTGGTTCGCGCTTTCAGTTTTGCGCGAATGCTGCTATCAATCCACGGTTTCTTGTTGGGGAAGGCTTTAACAGTCGCTGTAGGTACAACATCACCGATGCACTTGCTAATAAACTCGCTCACTGAATCAGCGTATTAATCAATGTTGTTGTCCGACGCTATGCGGAACATTTCCCAGTCCACGTGTTCGATGCAATCTTGAAGCATGGAATCCGATTGGTCGGACCAGCATTGAACAGACCTGAGCACGGGCGTTACCATTTTTAGTTTCTGTATATAGGCTGGGAGTAACAAAATGGAGTCGTGGTAAAATTTTCCAAAAGGAGGGCGGGGGGGGGGCTTTGTATGCATCGCGGAAGTTAGAATAACAATGATCCAGGGTTTTGCCAACCCGGGTCGCGCATTCGATATGCTGATGCAATTTAGGGAGCCTTGTTTTCAGATTAGCTTTGTTAAAATCCCCAGCTACAATAAATGTGCAGCCTCAGGGTATGGGGTTTCGAGTTTACATAGATGCCCAGCACTTCAAAGCAAAATTTCAGTCACATCTCATGCACTATACTTGCATGTAAACAACGATAGCTTTTTCACGATACTTAGCAAGCTGCTTTATCCACAGGGATTGCTGAAGTAATTTAATGTCAAGCTAAATGCTCAAAAAAATGTCAATTTCTGAGATCGTTCTAAATCAATTCAGAACTTTATTTTGTAGGTCAGAACAGTGGAACGGAACAAAAAAGAAGAATGTTTTTGTTCTGAATGAAATGATTGGAAAACAATTTCAGTTCCAACCCGATCTTGAATTACATCCTTATTCTTTCACTAGCTGTGAAGTGAGTCAAAACCATCAGTCTTGTGATCATCTCTGACAGTGATTGATTCATGAACACAAACTCACAGTATGCAATAGTAAATAAACTGTTACTATAGTTGTCTACACCAGATCGATAACACAGTAATACTCCTCTCAATTGTAGTTTTCAGACGGATCACTGTTGTCGAACGATCCCCTGCATTACATGGTGCACCGTAGCAGGACAACCCCTTACACATTCAACCTTCAAGGTTAATTGAGGTCTTATCTGATACATTTCAAGACAAAATATAAAAACACTGATTAAAAAAACACTGGATTATCTGTGAGCGCCGAGAGAGATGCTGTTGAAAACTATTTCTTTAACTCATTTGAGAAAGTGGTTTCAACTGCTGTCAACTGTTCAGAGATATCAATTTGCTGATCAGTATGCAATTAACAGCTCATGGCATCCTAATTCATTGGTAATGGGGGAGGAAACTTGGAGATCAGTCCCCAGGGACTAAGAGAAACCTTTCTGATAAATGATGATTGGCTCAAACTCCAAAAGAACAAGGTGTCACCATTTTTAATACAAATAACAAATCAGACAATGGGAATAGGAGAACGTGCATTTACAAAGAATATCCAAAACAATGCTATCTCTAACTTTTCGACCAAGTCCAAACTTCCTTTCTTCGTTCGACAAAACCATACAGGAAAAAAAGCCAACTTTTAACTTACAGGATTTTGGAAAAAAAATCTTATGTCACGAAGCTGGCATCCCGTATACTGTGTAAAGTCTTGCTGTACTAGAACAATATTCTTATCAGACAGTGCCTGTCCCTGTCTTTACTCACCGCTTCTCCAACTCAGTGAACACTTGGGCAAGAGGATGTTCTCATTCCCTCTGTGCCAACCCCTCAAAGGGCTGGTTGGTAGAAGACTTGCATAAATAGTCAGGTTCAGGGCTACGGCGGTTAAAGCTAATCTTAGACCAGTGTTTAGAGAGAAAAAATCTCAGAACTACTGTGAATTTGGGCTTTAGTGTCTCACGTCTCTCTGACCATCCATCAGTATGCTTTAGACCAGCGTTTTGAAGCAGCCGAACACATTTGCTGCTATCTGTTCCGTGTTATCATTCTATCCTCCTGTTTTCATCTCTGTCACACCTTAGCAGACAACACAGGGATTTTATGTGCCGCTATTTATGGTGAAACATCAAACGGTATGACGGTATGGAGTGAGCTGTAACCGCATTTCATGGTGCATCGATTATAAAAGTGGGACAAAGGCAATGCCTTTGGTATGAAGGTATTTTGATATCTGATATAGGCCACAATAATATGGCTCACTTTACCAATATATTAAAGCATATACATGTATCTGATTGGGAGATCTAGGCTTATCTTATAGTTTGAGTAGGTGTTTACAGTACCCTAAACCATTGTATTTTTATGTGACCATGGTTAAAAGAAGGCTACTGAATAAAAAGCAGGTTTGAATTAATTGAGCTCCAACTCATTTTGCAAGCACAACCATGAGTTATCAACTGACAATGTTTTTAGTCTAGAAATAGGTGCTGTTGTACTGATCAGAACAGATTGTGGTAGGATTTAGAAAAAAACTAACTGTTGTCTGCACCCGTGTATGACCGAGCGGTTATTATTATTAAAATTACCGTATGTGCTTTTCCCATGATAGGAATATCAGCTGAATAAATCTCTTAGTGCTGAAATATGCATATTCAATGACACGTTCTGAAATGTGCCAGCTAAGCCTGTGCCAGCCTTTCATCAAACCGTGAATTAAAGTTTACATGAGGTCTCATGCATTCAAGGAATCCTACACTAAACACAGGGGCTTCTGTCTGTGCTGGAGTGCTGAGCAACAGGCTGGGGGATTATGGTATACCAACTAACAAGTGGATTGCAAATCCAGAAGATATATACCATCAGCGTCATCACATCCTTTCAGGACTCAATATTGTTGTTATTGTTGAGACCCACTCACGTATGTTGGAATTAAGGAATTATTGTAAAAGAAGGTTGAGAAATGTGCAGTGCATCTCCTTCAATGTTTCAGTACCACACATTTGTGGTACGAGACTCTGTCAAATGCACTTAAAAACAGAAAGCTCCTCCGTGTTACTGGAAAGGGATAATTATAATAGTAGTCACTGATAACAATATGAAAGGAGAAAGCAGGACAGAGGTCTTTTCATTCTAATGTTATTTGGTGGTTTATCACTGGCAAATACATTTGTATTCAGAGTCTGTGGGTGTTTCTCAAAATGCATTCTACCGTGCTCTGAGCAGGAAAATTGAAACACGGGAGGGTCAGAGTATGAGTCCTAATCAAAGTATGCAAAACGGAGCACGGAGGGCACTTCTCGAATGCGTACTCCATTTGTACATATTTTGAACATGCATCGATGCAAGCTTCAACGGAATGTATGGCAAGAAATGAGGCAACCACGTAAAAAATTATGCAACATTTCTTGAAATCAATGGCTGAAGCAAACTTCAGAATATTGCATGACTACAATATTTTATCTTGATATGTTAATAAATACATGCTTTTTACATTTTGGTAGCAAATCAAATCAAAATCAAATCACATTTTATTTGTCACATACAGATGTAGCAGATGTTAATGCGAGTGTAGCGAAATGCTTGTGCTTCTAGTTCCGACAATGCAGTAATAACCAACAAGTAATCTAACTAACAATTCCAAAACTACTGTCTTATACACAGTGTAAGGGGATAAAGAATATGTACATAAGGATATATGAATGAGTGATGGTACAGAGGAGCATAGGCAAGATACAGTAGATGGTATCGAGTACAGTATATACATATGAGATGAGTATGTAAACAAAGTGGCATAGTTAAAGTGGCTAGTGATACATGTATTACATAAGGATGCAGTCGATGATATAGAGTACAGTATATACGTATGCATATGAGATTAATAATGTAGGGTAAGTAACATTATATAAGGTAGCATTGTTTAAAGTGGCTAGTGATATATTTACATTTCCCATCAATTCCCATTATTAAAGTGGCTGGAGTTGAGTCAGTGTCAGTGTCTGTGTTGGCAGCAGCCACTCAATGTTAGTGGTGGCTGTTTAACAGTCTGATGGCCTTGAGATAGAAGCTGTTTTTCAGTCTCTCGGTCCCAGCTTTGATGCACCTGTACTGACCTCGCCTTCTGGATGATAGCGGGGTGAACAGGCAGTGGCTCGGGTGGTTGATGTCCTTGATGATCTTTATGGCCTTCCTGTAACATCGGGTGGTGTAGGTGTCCTGGAGGGCAGGTAGTTTGCCCCCGGTAATGCGTTGTGCAGACCTCACTACCCTCTGGAGAGCCTTACGGTTGTGGGCGGAGCAGTTGCCGTACCAGGCGGTGATACAGCCCGCCACGATGCTCTCGATTGTGCATCTGTAGAAGTTTGTGAGTGCTTTTGGTGACAAGCCGAATTTCTTCAGCCTCCTGAGGTTGAAGAGGCGCTGCTGCGCCTTCTTCACGATGCTGTCTGTGTGAGTGGACCAATTCAGTTTGTCTGTGATGTGTATGCCGAGGAACTTAAAACTTGCTACCCTCTCCACTACTGTTCCATCGATGTGGATAGGGGGGTGTTCCTGCCTGTGATCGCAAGCCTATAATAAGTCAATAGGGCTAACTGGCTAGCTAATAATGTTACAGTCGAAGTCGAAAGTTTACATACACATTGGTTGGAGTCATTAAAACTCGTTTTTCAACCAATCCACAAATTTCTTTTTAACAAACTATAGTTTTGGCAAGTCGGTTAGGACATCTACTTTGTGCATGACACAAGTAATTTTTCCAACAATAATTTACAGATTATTTCACTTATAATTCACTGTATCACAATTCCAGTGGGTCAGGAATTTATATACACTTAGTTGACTGTGCCTTTAAACAGCTTGGAAAATTCAGAAAATGTTGTCATGGCTTTAGAAGCTTCTGATAGGCTAATTGACATCATTTGAGTCAATTGGCGGTTTACCTGTGGATGTACAGTGGGGCAAAAAAAGTATTTAGTCAGCCACCAATTGTGCAAGTTCTCCCACTTAAAAAGATGAGGCCTGTAATTTTCATCAGTAGGTACACTTCAACTATGATAGACAAAATGAGAAAGAAAATCCAGAAAATCACATTGTAGGATTTTTAATGAATTTATTTGCAAATTATGGTGGAAAATAAGTATTTGGTCAATAACAAAAGTTTCTCAATACTTTGTTATATACCCTTTGTTGGCAATGACAGAGGTCAAACGTTTTCTGTCAGTCTTCACACACTGTTGCTGGTATTTTGGCCCAATGGGGACAAATATCATACTTTTTGGAGAATTGTCCTCTGGTCTGATGAAACAAAAATAGACCCCTTTGGCCATAATGACCATTGTTATGTTTGGAGGAAAAAGGGGGAGGCTTGCAAGCCAAAGAACACCATCCCAACTGTGAAGCACAGGGGTGGCAGCATATTGTTGTGGGTGTTCTTTGCTGCAGGAGAGACGACTGGTGCACTTCACAAAATAGATGACATCATGTTCAGAAATCCACAGGAAAGAGCGGTCACGACAACGCAGACAAATTCCAAATAATATCCGTAATGTACAATTTGTACAAATACAATTTAAGACAGAATAAACTGTTTCCAATACCGGATAAAAACAACGTGAAGTGCGTTCCAGTTCATGCGCACCAAAACAGTGGAGTCCACCTGGAGTGACACTTACAATGAATAGCACTACTTCTTAATTTCTCAAAAGAAAAACATCAACCAATTTCCAAAGACTGTTGACATCTAGTGGAAGCCACTGGAACTGCAACCAGGTTCCTCATAATAAGGTTATCCTATAGAAAACAAATGGAAAATCCTATGACCTCAAAATAATTATTCCCTGGATGGTTTGTCCTCTGGGTTTCACCTGCCATATCAGTTCTGTTATACTCACAGACATTATTCTAACAGTTTTAGAAATGTTAGAGTGTTTTCTAGATCTACCAATTAGATGCATATCCTAGCTTCTGGGCCGGAGTAAGAGGCAGTTTACTTTGGGCACACTTTTCATCCAGAGGTGAAAATACTGCCCCCTACCCAAGAGAGGTTAACAAGAAATTTGTGGAGTGGTTGAAAAACAAGTTTTAATGACTCCAACCTAAGTTTATGTAAACTTCCGACTTCAACTGTATATAGCCTATATTGCTTTCCATTAGAGAATACAACCACTACCATTATGACGGTGGCCTGAAGGTCCCTGAGCTACAAAGGCCAAACAACAACAGCGTTCCAACCGTGCTCAATCTGTCTCCCCCTGCCCTATTATGTTTTGCTAATCTAACAGCAGCCCACATAAACCAGTAGTCTGAAACATTGCATCTAGAGGGTAGTGTTATGAAAATATAAATATTAGAATATGCATCCTCATTCAAATCAATGAGGCCTTATTCTTGGTGTTTAGAGAGGAAATGTTTTATGGGTTAAAGCTAGAAACAGTAGTGGTGAATCGGCCACATCTGTTTTTGATGTCGTGCACATTCACCACTAAGGACTCAAATCATAGTAAATAAAGCAAGCTTTATTATCAAGGCCGAAGAGGTTCACACAAACTCACTACAGACTTCATGAAAAGTCCTTTTATACTGCTACTCAGACAAGTCATATACAGTGACTTCCAAAAGTATTTATCCCCCTTGTAGTTTTTCCTATTTTATTGCATTACCACCTGTAATATACATTTTTATTTGGATTTCATGTAATGGACATACACAAAATAGTCCAAATTGGTGAAAGTGAAATTTTAAAAATAACTGGTTTAAAAAAATTATATAAAATAAAAAACAAAGTGGTGAATGCATATGTATTCACCCCCTTTGCTATGAAGCCCCAAATAAGATCTGGTGCAACCAATTACCTTCAGAAGTCACATAATTAGTTCAATAAAGTCCACCTGTGTGCATTCTAAGTTTCACATGATCTGTCACATGATCTCAGTATATATACACACACCTGTTCTGAAAAGCCCCAGAGTCTGCAACATCACTAAGCAAGGGTCACCACCAAGCAAGCAGCACCATGAAGACCAAGGAGCTCTCCAAACCGGTCAGGGACAAAGTTGTGGAGAAGTACAGATCAGGGCTGGGTTATAAAAAAAATATCAGAAACTTTGAACATCCCACAGAGTACCATTAAATACATTATTTAAAAAATGGAAAGAATATGGCACCACAACAATCCTGCGAAGAGAGGGCCGCCCACCGAAACTCACAGAAGGGCAAGGAGGGAATTAATCAGAGAGGCAACAAAGAGACCAAAGATAACCCTGAAGGAGCTGCAAAGCTCCACAGGGGAGATTGGAGTATCTGTACATAGGTCCACTTTAAGCCATACACTCCACAGAACTGGGCTTTACGGAAGAGTGGCCAGAAAAAAGCCATTGCTTCAAGGAAAAAATAAGCAAACACTTTTGGTGTTCACCAAAAGGCATGTGGGAGACTCCCCAAATTTATGAAAGAAGGTACTCTGGTCAGATGAGACGAAAATGTAGCTTTTTGGTCAAAGAAAGCACTATGTCTGGCGCAAACCCAACACCTCTCATCACCACAAGAAGAACATCCAGACCTCGTCTGGATTAATTCCAGGTTGTTAGGCAACAAAAAAAGAGTGTGAATACTTTTGCAAGCCACTGTAATCATGGTTGGTTCCTGTATGTGACTGACTGATGACACACAAAGCTTCTTACCTTGAAACTGAGATATTGTATCACTCCTAATTCCCAGAGCAATATTCTGGGCGTACTGCCAAATTGCTTATGAGTGATAGTGTGGTTTACTCCTTTGTGCAGTCAACTTGTCACTCGCATGAACTCAACCAGCTACTCTGCCCCATTTAAAAAACAAACAAAGGGTCTTCCCAAGTGGTGCAGCGTTTTAAGACACTGCATCGCAGTGCTGGTTCGATACCCGTCTGTGTCGTAGCTGGCTGTGACTAGGAGACTCATGAGGTGACGCACAATTGGTCCAGCATCGTCCGGGTTAGGAGAGGGTTTGGTCAGCCAAGATGTTCTTGTTCCATCGCGCTGTTGCAACTCTTGTGGTGGGCCTGGCACACGCATGCTGACACGGTCGCCAGGTGTACGTTGTTTCCTCTGACACATTGGTGCGGCTGGCTTCTGGGTTAAGCGTGCATTGTGTCAAGAAGCATTGTGTCTTGGCAAGGTTGTGTTTCGGAGGACAAACAGCTCTCGACCTTTGCCTCTCTCGAGGCCGTACGGCAGTTGCAGCGATGGGACAAGACTGTAACTACCAATTGGATAGGACGAAAAGGGGGTAATATACTGTGTATATATATATATATATATTTAAAACAATAACATACAAACACATTTACAGGTCATGCATTAGCATGTATTAATTAACACAATTTTCACTAGAGACGAAAGGCTTGTCCTGTTCAAAGTCCATTCCAACTTTTTCCCTCTGTTATTTTTTAAATTATTGTTTTCAGCCTGAGGTGAAACAGATTGAGTTCCCTTTATATAGGAGGTAGACTGAGAGACTGGTATAGGCTGGAGTACCTCTTCACATTTTTACATCTTTATTAAGTATCCGCTCAAACACGTCCTGATTTGTTCTTCTCCCTCTCCTCCAGTCCAGTCATCCCCATCCCACTGTGTCTCTCTAGAGTGGACCATGTGTTGCACATTACAATGTGCCACTTTTCACACAATGCAATGTGTTATACCCTGGGAGATCCAGCATGCACAACTCCAATATCTACCATATGTCCCAGCGTGATGTCAGGTTGTCTCAAAAATACACATTGTCCCTTCAAGGGAAAACAAAGGTGATATCTGGTGGAGAACTCGTATTAGGTCACTGAAGCATAAACCCAAGCCTTGCATACTGAGCAGGAGTTATGGTAGCCTTGGCTGTTGCCACGCAGGCATTATTATTTAGTGAGGCTGGTGAATCATTGATAGGCTGGGTATATTTTATTTTCACAAATAGTTACCCAGGTGTGCTGGGCTTTGCTCATTGGCATCCTCCTAGTTTTCGGGCACTTAACCATACACAACCCAGAATGAATCCAACTCACGTCTGAACATTTCCCTTTCCTGAGCAGAATGCCATTCTCTTCCTTGGCGGCTTTTTTTTTGCACAGATCCAAATGACATTTTGTAATTACAAAAACACATTATTCAAATGTGTTCATAAATATTTATTGTGAGATGCATGTGAGGGAGCGGTATTGTACTTCACTCCTTCACCCCTGATCATGGAAATTATGCAATACAAGATCTGAATAGCAACTATTTTGCCGGGAGCTAGAGAGCTGAGCTGAAAAAACAGGTAAGAAATGGAGGGCCAGAGGCCAGGATTTGGTCGAGCTTGAAGCACTGCTGCCCTAGGTCACATTTGGGCTGGTTCATACTAGCCTGCTCCACTCATGACTGCCTGGGTCCTGAGTTGGAGTCCAGGCCCTCTCTCTCTTTCATTCTTCTCATTTGGCCATTGTCAGGTCCAGCACATCTGCCAGTCTCTGTGCCAGGCTAGCAGTGCCCAGTCAGATAAGTGAAGTCACAGGGCAGATTCACCACATTGTCTTTTTGTACTTGACAGATGTGAAGGTTGTAACATATTCCCAGTAAGAGGTTGAATTACCACTACCTCAGGTGGATATAAACATTGTTTGTTTCTACTGTCCTGAACACTAAGTGACCTTTTATATTATATAACATTATGCATTTTCATCCTATACACTTAAAGCCGTGTCTGATTGGAAGTATTTGTCACATGATAATAGGTTTTTAGAGCATACAGCACATTTGGGGACTGCAAAAAACTGCATCAGAATCAAAGTCTCTGATTAAATGTTCTTTCATTATTTCTTAACTAGAATTTGGCAAATTGCATAATGATAATAATCTCTTCAGAGAAAATGGTTCTATTTCATCAAATCCTTATTAGTCTTGCCACAGTGATTTCAAGCACAGCTGTCAGTATGTGAATGTGAGGAACATACTGTGGGTGTTTGGGAACGGAAGCGGTGTACTGTTTGGGCTCCCATTTCAGTCCACCAACAGCCCTTTAACAAGTGCTGTGACTATTTGACCATTAATGTTCACATACAAAAAGTGCTGTTGGATTTGCTGTTCCGACACAGACCAGTTTTAAAATGAAATGCCATTTGTGTGCACTCTGAGAAACAGTATTGATTTAAAATATAAAATTGATTGGTGTCCTTAAGACTTATTGCCAATCCATTTTCTCCCTCTGCCTATGAGTTTGACACGTTTAACATAAAAAAAAGTTTGATATTTTTTGGTGCATGTACCATACGTGTTCTGTCTCACAAAATGGGCAGCCGGGCAAAGTAGCTTAAATGGGACTAATTTCAGTTAACTAGGTGTATATCGCTTGTCACTACATCACAGGAGAGCCATTTGAACGTAAACTTTTTTTAAATCAAAATGCATTTTTTGGCAGAAATGCCTTCTGGAACAAGTGAACTTTCATGTGCCTTAATAACAAACTTGTTTGCCATCTGTAAATACGAATAAATGTTTTAAAATTACAGAGAAAGCCTCAGAGAAAGAGAGGAACCTTCCCGCTGGCCATGATTGGCTGAGATAGCGGGTGGACTGGACATGCCAAGAGATGAGTTCGGATTGGTCTGCCATGTAGCGCGCTTCTGTCTATAACATGAACTGGTCAATATGTGTAGGTTATCTTTTCTAACGCAGCTTTTTGAAAGATATCACATAGTAGAACTGCAAAGGTGTTGCTCTCCACTTTTTGGAGGACCGAGTTTTGAAATCATTGGAATGCACGGTGGAATTAGAAAGAGATGGAGAAAATTCTGCCGTTTGATTGCAAATATGCAGACTGATTCGAAAAGATGACACGCAGAAGTCTCCACATTACATCTTTAAACTAAGGAAGCGTGACAGAGGGAGAAGAGTCCATCCATGTATACGAGTAAAATAGTCTAGCTAGCTACATTTTCAGATATTATTTCTAAATATTTCTAATAGTCAGAAAGTCGTTTATTTCGAGTTAGAGTAATGTTATCTAGCTAGCTGTCTCGATAGCTAACGTGACGTGTATGATCTGTGTAGTAATATTATTAGTATCTCAGAGCCATTTGCATGGCTAGTTATAGCCTAATGTTAGTTAGCTAGCTAACATTGAACCTGGTTGGTTAGCTACCTGCAATAGAATGTTCATGATGTCACTGCGACAACTGTTGATAGACATAGCTGGTCAATTCGCTCTGGCTATCTACTCTAATTTCAGAGCACTCGTCTGAGTATGCCAGAGAGCAGACTGACACATTTACGAATGCTCAACACCCGTTGAATATGGCCTTTGTCAGTCAACATTGGAAACATCTCTGGATACCAAAGCTCTGGATAACATAAAACAGCCTAACCAGCTCTGCTAGGGCAAGTAAAATGGTCAGTGAGCTGTTCCCTCATGTGTCTGGAAGTTGCTAGCATGCTATCCAACATTAGCCAGTTAGCTTGGGTGCTTGACTGCTGTTAGATCAGAATTCTTGGATCAACCCTACTCCTCTGCCAGAGCGACCAGTGTGCGCTCTGAATGCTCCGAGAGCGAAATGCTCTGAATTTATGAACGGACAATCTGACAACGCTCTGCGTTTACGAATGCCCAAAGTGCACTCTGAGCACACTCTGGCACTCCAGATTGAATTTATGAACACACCCGTAGTATAAACCAGCATTTAGTCTTGAAATCATTGGTTGTTTAGTACATGGCCTCACATGTGAATTCTTAAACAGCTGGTTGGGGCTACACCATAAGAGGGTGTGAACGATGCTGAATGGTTGTACTGTAGACAAAGAAGTGCTCTCCAGTAGGTGTACCAAAACATTTAAGGGCCATTTTCTCAAAAGTGAGGTTACATGTTTATCAACTTTCAAAGCAGAATTACTTTTCCCTCAACTATAATGTCTGATGTACCATTTTCTAGCTCTGTGTCTCTACTTTTATCCAATGTAAAAAAACACAATTTTAAATGTTGCTACGTAAGTCCGAATTGAGCCGGTTGGTCTCAAATGTGCATGAAACAAAATCACGATGGGCTTCGCTATTTTGTTCACTTGTCAAGTTATTCATTATTTATAACCCATGTGACACTCAATGACAGGGAAGCCTGAAGCTTCTCCTGAGCTTCTTCCCGACACCACTGTGTTCCACCTCGGAGTTCACAGCTCTATCTCTGTCTCAGCTCACAGAGCAGTGCAACACGTGCTTGCCAAGATATTCACATATGGGGCAGAGTCAAGTCATTGGTGCCATGTTGGCTTCTACTGCCTAACATCCTCTCTATGCCAGCCTGTTATCCATCTTATGGGACAGATTGTTGTTGCATGTGTCATGCCTCCCTTTTAGGGCCTGTGTGGCAGCACCAGCCTGGTTCTTTTTCCTTGGGCAGTCCAGTTTACCCTTGTATGCTAGTTGTGTGGTTCGTCCCCTCTGACAGCATGCTATTTCACATCTGGCAGGGAGCAGTGTTCTGTGCTGCTGATGGCTCACCTCTAGCAGTCAACTGTCATGGTGCTGGAAGTCAGTGTCTCTGACTGCTACAGTGGGGAGAACAAGTATTTGATACACTGCCGATTTTGCAGGTTTTCCTACTTACAAAGCACGAGGTCTGTAATTTGTATCATAGGTACACTTATAATTTCTGCTTTTCTGATGTATCAAATACTTATGTCATGCAATAAAATGCAAATTAATTACTTTTTGTTTTAGATTCCGTCTCTCACAGTTGAAGTGTACCTATGATAAAAATTACAGACCTCTACATGCTTTGTAAGTAGGAAAACCTGCAAAATTGGCAGTGTATCAAATACTTGTTCTCCCCACTGTATATGCCAATTAACTCTCCACTCTTCTCACCAGTCTCGTATCCATCCCCCGAACCACCTGTGACCCCCTGGCAGGCGCCTCCCCAACAACAGAGCCATTGGCACTCTTATGATTACTGGAACAGAACATTTCCTAGTTCTACCACTGTCATTGTTCCTGGTGTGTTTCAGCCTTGCTCCCAGTCAGATGTAGCTCTATCACAGCACCTTGGGGAGAAAGTCCACAAAAACCTTCTCCTCATAAAACATAGAAATACAAAACAAATGCTTAACAGATCATTATTATTATAATATGGCATTTAAAACATTATAATCATCCCTAAATCTAAGAGTGATGATGTAGGCCTATTTCTATAAAGAGGCAATGTATAAGCTGTCTCCTACTGTCCACAAAACACGAATATCAAAATCAAATATGAGAAGTTTCTTCTTTCCAAATACAACACGTATTTAAAATTCCTGCAGGGCCTTGATTCCTCTCTTTATTGCTTAGGCATAACACGTAAGCCCTGGGGCTAATATGAGCTATAAATGAACCAAACAGGAATGTGTGTTCAGGTTTTACATTAAGAAAATGTCACCTCCCACCTCCCTGGTGTGGCCTCCCTCCCACAATCATTTCCAGCAGCACTCCCCCATTAGGGATTTGACAGCTTTGATCAGGTGATGTTCTACTTGACTCATTTCCTTTGGGAATCAATGACCACAGTTAATCAAATGGCAACCCAGGAAAGTAATGGGTTTAGTAGGACTCTTGGGTAAGGGAGAGAGTGCACTGGCTTTAGGTCCTATCCTGATGCCTCATAATCTAACCTCTGGAAACCCTTGATTTGTACAGTGGTTTCCTGACATTTTCACTGAAATAAGCTCATTCCTGATGATGCATAGTATTTAGTATATATATATTTGGGATTCTTGTGAAAATTCTAGAAAGTGCTAATTATCTAAATTAATGGACGGGTTCCAGGCCGGTCTTGGCAGAATTAAAGCTATTTGTAACACAATTAAAAAGGTAGACAGTGCTGGATGAGTAATAATGGAATCAATAGTAGCCATTAATTCTTAATCCCGATTAAGATGTGGGAACTCTGAGACGTTACATCATCATTTAGTGATGAAAAGTGCTCAGTGTTCTGAATCAGTTGCATTGATCTGGAGATGTTCTGGAGTTCAGGACTAATGATTTCACAGAGACCCAGACTGTGATAATGGAAAAACATTGGACAGGGCATCATCCACTAGTGTTACTTATATGGCCAAGAATCATGTTGTATTTTCATTTATAAAAGAGAAAACTTTCAGAGGCGCAAAGGAAATCCATTCTTACTATTCATAAAATCGGCTGAAAATGTGCTTTGGAGGGCATTAAAACAGGAAAACTGTACTTCCTGTAGCTTGTTCTCCATAGCATTGACAGGTGAAGTCTGGAGATAAAACATAAACTATGTACCTCATACATAGTTCATAGATCTTTAAGAATTAAACATGTTATTACAGCACCAACCTACTGTATAGGGGCTTACTGCCTTTGATGAGATCTACTATGTACACAATGACATTATCCGTGTGTGATGAGCTATTACTAATGCATGACCTTTGATAACTAACTACACCATCCTATTCCAGGTGTCACACAACTCTGTTTGATGTCTCTATTCAGTTAGCCAGTCAACGACAGTCACTTAGACTCCTCTCTCACAGTAGACTGCTTCCTCAGTCTTTTTTGGTAACAGCAGTTTCAGGGATTTTAAAGTGACTAGCCATCAATCATTGTTTTACCACCCACTGATGGTCATTTTACTGGCCGCTCTTTGAGGGGGAGTATCACATGTTGTTGTTTATCTAAGGGATGTACTGTGCACAGAGCTTGGCACTCCAGTTAGGATATTTCATTGTTTTATCCGCTGTTCTGAAAAGGGGACTGATGTTTTTTCTCTCCAGCCCACACATACAGTACATCAGTGAACCAGTAATGATGATTTAAATAGGTTTAAATTGTTGTGCAGAAATGCAACTAGTTTTCAGTCTGATTTTCTTAAAAGATGCTAAAAGGGGTTTTCCTTGTGGTTTAATGCTAAATGTATTTATTTGTGGGATAGGCTTTTGTTGTGGGTGTGAAGGAGGATACAGAAAGAAAGAGCACAACTGCACAGTAGTTGAACATAGCCTGTTAAGTTCACAATGGCATGTTTCTCCAGTATCTTGTATCCAGGCTAATCTAAGGGATGTCTCTAAAATAGGTTACTAAACTGCACTAAGCAATTACATTTGCAGACTAATGGGGAGATCTATCAACGTTTACACCCCTAAGTAGATAAATGCTAGAGGAATTAGCTTGGATAATTAATTTACCTTTCCCTGCCACCATAATACAGGTAATTCTGTAATTCTACAGGGTCAATCCTCAATAAGATCGAAGATAATGTATCTACAGACATTGCCAGACATATTCCTTTACTGAACAATACACCTTCCCCCACAGAAGAGGCGATCTCTTCACAGTTAATACACTAATTAGATAACTGAAAAACTTATGATGTGCAGTAATTTATATGCTCTGTGCATTCATGTTGCCTACAGGCCATTATGAATTGCAGTAGAGTATCACGCAGAAAAAGAGTAAGAACCTTCCTGTACATTGTTAGGCCTGGTAAAGGTCAGAACATCTCTTTCTAGTCCAGGGATATAGGTGCAAAAGCTGGGTCTGTGCCACTGTCCCCAACTGTTTAAATGATTTTCCCTTTTTGTCCTTTGTTGTACTGGACTTCCAATGACAATGGATAACACTACGTATCATCAAGCCATCAAATGAATAACAACTCCATTCAGCTATCAAACAGTACACTCATTTTGAAAGCGATTGCACATCTTTGTTTGGGAGATGTTCCCTCTAATGAATAGCCTACACAATGCACATATCCATGGTGGTGTACCGAGAGGTTGAGTTCCTGTTGTTCCTCTTTAGGAGGAAGTAGCGTGTGGGTTTGGGGATTAGATTTAGGGTGTGTCTGATGTGCCAACTGTTGATGTACCTTTGATTGTATTTAAGCTTCCTCTAAGGACTTGGCAACGCTACAGTCCCGCTGTCTGTACTGACAGCAGCCCAAGCACCAGAAGATTATAGGGCCCCCATCTCACACTGGGTCTCATTAGGGAGTAGGCGTTCTCCCGCTCTGATGTTTACTGTCACCACCGAGCAGAGTGTCTATCTTTGTGCAAGCATAGAGGAATGCAACTAGGGAACACTTCTTCCTCCTCAGACAGGGAGAGGGAGAATGTCTCTAAGGAGACCGGGGAAAGCTGACTCTCTAGTTCCGTTAGACACTTCGGGCATGTTACTTCACGATCTTCTGCCAAAGAACGAGAGAGAGATGCTGAATGTCCCTTGTTCAAGAGCAAAGTAAGTCTACAGGCTCCCAACAGTGTGGTAGTCACTGTCTTAATAGGGGGGCGACTTCACATTTATACTTGACATGCATAAACTGAAATTCATTATTACTATTCTATCCTATGTATTCTTCAGATATACTACATACAGTGCCGTGCAAAAGTATTCATTCTCCTTGGAGTTTTTCCTATTTTGTTGCATTACAACCTGTCATTTAAATGTATATTTATTTGGATTTCATGTAATGGACATACACAAAATAGTCCAAATTGGTGAAGTGAAATGAAAAAAAAAAAAAACTTGTTTAAAAAAATTATACAAAATAAAAAACTGAAAAGTTGTGCATGCACATGTATTCACCCCCTTTGCTATGAAGCCCCTAAGTAAGATATGGCGCAACCAATTACCTTCAGAAGTCACATAATTAGTTAAATAAAGTCCACCTGTGTGCAATCTGTCACATGATCTGTCACATGATCTCAGTATATATATATATATACACACCTGTTCTGAAAGGCCCCAGAGTCTGTAACATCACTAAGCAAGTGGCACCATGAAGACCAATGAGCTCTCCAAACAGGTCAGGGACAATGTTGTGGAGAAGTACAGGTCAGGGTTGGGTTATAAAGAATATCCAAAACTTTGGAACATCCCACAGAGCACCATTAAATTCATTTTTTTTTTTTTTTAAATGGAAAGAATATGGCACTACAACAAACCTGCCAAGATAGGGCCGCCCACCAAAACTCAGACCAGGCAAGGAGGGCATTAATCAGAGAAGCAACAAAGAAATCAAAGATAACCCTGAAGGAGCTGCAAAGCTCCACAGTGGAGATTGGAGTATCTGTCCATAGGACCACTTTAAGCCATACACTCCAGCTGGGCTTAAATAAAGAAATAAGCAAACACGTTTGGTGTTAGCCAAAAGGCATGTTGGAGACTCCCCAAACATATGGAAGAAGGTACTCTGGTCAGATGAGACTAAAATGTTGCTTTTTGGCCATCAAGTAAAAGCCTGTCTGATGCAACCCCAACACCTCTCATCAACCCGAGAACACCAACAGTGAAGCATTGTGGTGGCAGCATCATGCTGTGGGGATGTTTTCCAACCACGATGTATACTGGTAAGAGTTTCAGATATTACACGTCTAATTTTGTCAGAAAGGGGTTTAATTTCAAGTGTACTGTTAGCTAGCTAACGTTAGCTGGCTGGTTCGCTAGCTAACGTCATGTGTATGATCTTATTCTTCGTATCTCCGACACATTTGCTTGACTAGTTATAGCCATGGAACCTGGTTGATGAGCTAGCTACCTGCAGAGACATGTAGGGTAGTAACATCATGAGTTGTGATTATTGTCCGTTGTTTAGCTAGCTACGTCTCAATAAAAGGCTCCACTCTAATTTTGACAAAGTATTTTCATTTCAAATTAAAGTGCACCGTTAGCTAGTGTAATGAAGTTCTATTTCCTATGCAAATGACCAGCTTACTGCTATTGCATTGCTATAACTGAGACAACACATAGCAACGTATTTTCACAGTAAAACATGGTAGGGCCAGACAGGAACGCACACACCTACACACACGCAGCCCCTCCCCTTCTGGATGGGCTCCAAAGACAAAGAACTCTGTCGAGAACCAATGGGATACTGACACCAGGCTGGAGGAGACTGTCTTTCATCTACGAACAACCTACCAGGAGCCAGGACTACCAGAATCTACCTACGTCATTTCAATGTATAAAATGAACTGTACGATTGTGACCGGCCTCTTTTTTCCAATGGTTCGCTTGAGAACTTGACGAAACGGAGCCGTGCACGTAATTGCCAGATATCATTACTCTTGAATAAACGGCCTTTACTATACCGTATCCGCCTTGTCCAGCGTCTCGACTTGGTCTCGTTTCTCATATACCTATTCATCAACACTAGCTAGGTAACGTTAGCTGGCTGGCTCGCTAACTAACGTTACGTCATGAATTGTGATTCATTGTTTACCTAGCAAGCTATCTAGCTACATTTCTTAACAAAAAAGACTTGAGTCTCAGTGTGCCAGAGCGCAGAATAACTGATGCATTTTGAACGCTCAACACATGTTGAATATGTCCGGTCTCAGTAAATGTCGGCACAGTTACAGTCACCAACGCTTTGGATAACATGAAAAAAGCCAAACCAGCTCTGCTAGGGCGAGTAAAAAGTTCAGAGTGGGGGGTTCTCTAATTATGTGTCTGGAAGTAGCTAGCCAATGTTAGCCAGTTAGCTTAGGTGCTTGACTGTAGTTGTGAGGTCAGAGCTTTCGGAAGAACCCTACTAAACCACAGATTGAGCGATCGGGCGAGTAATGTTCAGTGAGTTGTTTTCTTTTAGATGTCTGGAAGTAGCTGGCAAGTTAGTACAGAACGCACGGATCAACCCTTAAAGAGATGGGAGGGGCTAAGGCTTAAGTCGGTGTCAACAATGCTGAATGGGTGTCGACAAAGAAGGGCTCTCCCATAGTAGTACCAAAACATTGAAAGGCGGTTTTCTCAAAAGTGAGTTTAGAAGTTGATCAACTTTCAAAGCAGAATTACTTTCCCATTGTTTCCTCAAATGCAGTGTATGATATACCATTTTGGAGCTCTGAGTCTCTACTTTAATCCAATGTATTAAAAAAAACAGAAATTCAAAATGTTGCCACAAAAGACAGAATCCAGGTGGTGAGACACATTATATCCACATGCTGTCCATGTCTATACATACAATCACACATACACACATATCCTCTTGCTCCCAACTGAGGAAGAGGACAAGTACACTAGTGTCTAGTTTGAAAAACAGACACCTCACAAGTCCTCAACTGGCAGCTGCATTAAATAGTACCCGCAAAACACCAGTCTCAACGTCAACAGTGAAGAGGCGATTCCGGAATGCTGGCCCATAATGGAAATATTGGCAAATGTATTAAAAACAAGAAAATCAGATACCTTATTTACATGAGTATTCAGACCCTTTGCTATGAGACACGAAATTGACCTCAAGTGCATCTTGTCTCCATTGATCATCATTGAGATGTTTCTACAACTTGATTGCAGTCCACCTGTGGAAATGTAAATGATTGGACATGATTTGGAAAGGCAGTGTATAGAAGGTCCCACAGTTGACAGTGCATGTCAGAGGAAAAACCAAGCCATGAGGTCGAAGGAATTGTCTGTAGAGCTCCGAGACAGGATTGTGTTGAGGTACAGATCTGGGGAAGGGTACCAAAAAATATCTGCAGCTTTGAAGGTCCCCAAGAACACATCAGCCTCCATCATTAAATGGAATAGGTTTAGAACCACCTAGACTCTTCCTAGAGCTGGCCGCTCAGCCATACTGAGCATTCTGGGGAGAAGGGCATTAATAGGGGAGGTGACCAAGAACCCGATGTTCACTCTGACAGAGCTCTAGAGTTCCTCTGTGGAGATGGGAGAACCTTCCAGAAGAACAACCATCTCTACAGCACTCCATCAATCAGGCCTTTATGGTAGAGAGGCTAGACGGAAGCCAAACCAGATTCTCTGGTGTGATGAAACCAAGATTGAACTATTTGGCCTGAATGCCAAGCGTCATGTCTGGAGGAAACCTGGCACCATCCCTACGATGAAGCATGGTGGTGGCAGCCTCATGCTGTGGGGATGTTTTTCAGCGGCAGGGACTGAGAGACTAGTCAGGATTGTGGGAAAGATGAACAGAGCAAAGTACAGAGAGATCCTTGATGAAAACCTGCTCCAGAGTGCTCAGGACCTCAGACTGGGGTGAAGGTTCACCTTCCAACAGGACAACTAGACCCTAAGCAAATAGCCAAGACAACGCAGGAGTGGCTTCGGGACAAGTCCCCGAATGTCCTTGAGTGTCCCAGCCAGAGCCCGGACTTGAACCCGATCAAACATCTCTGGAGAGAGCTGGAATCTCTAACCATTGAACTGGGTGGCCTGATCATGTGATAAAGGTATCCTCCTAAATAAAACTAGATTAACAGAGCTCTACAAAGGTAAGGGGAGAGGCAGAGTGTAAACCACTGGATCTTTCAAATCCCATTTCCCCCATTCCCAAAGTCCACCCCCACAAAAGTACCCCGGCACAATGTTGACGCTTCCAAAACGGAGAGGCTGAATAAATTAACCTTGCTTGTAAATTATGTGGGACAACAAGCCAGTGGTGGACATGTTTTGCTGCTCCCAGCATTAAAGCCCCCATCCAATCAATAGTCAAGTGTATAAACAGCATCGCAGTGAATGAATGTTTCCATGGACTCATTGAAGTCTTCAGTGAAACTCACAGGGCTTGCCAGGGCTTTGACATGCATACAACAGCCAAGCATAGAGAGATGAGAAAGTAAGATCAAAGGCTTCACAATGGTTTCCTCATAGACTAACTGATGAAGGGGCTCATGTAGATGGATATAATGACTTATTCAGGCAGCAGTTCATCCCATCCAAAGTCATCTCTGGCGCTCCTCTTTCCTATGCTTTCACGAGGAGCACAATTAGCCTACTTTTAATTATTATTATTTTATTTTTTTATTGAACCTTTATTTAAATAGGCAAGTAAGTTAAGAACCAATTCTTATTTACAATGATGGCCTACACCGGCCAAACCCGGATGACGCTTGGCCAATTTTGCGCCGCCCTATCCTACTCCCGATTTAAGGCCGGTTGTGATACAGCCTGGATTCGGACCAGGGTGTCTGTAGTGACGCCTCTAGCACTGAGATGCAGTGCCTTAGACCGTGTGGCGCTTGAGGGCTCCCGAGTGTCCTTAGACCGCTGCGCCACTCGGGAGCCCACTAATTAAGCACATTACACTGCATTTACAGATCCATCTGGTTTATTTGTATCATGATAGAGTTACTTTGTATGCTATTAGGGCAACATTTCACGAGGTTATATGAGTTATGTCGCTGTTATATCTCAAATAGCTAAGGCAGTTCTTTTTTTGTCAAGAACGTTGGTAATTTGAATGCTGGTGATTCTCGTTTATAAAGATACATCTACAATTCACGATTGCTACTCATTTGTATAAGAAAAGCAGGTCTATCTGAATAATATAGAGGCATTGTAATGGAATCATAACCTTGGGAGAGTGAATTGTTTGCTTGTCTGTCCTGAAAACACTGAACGGTGCTAATATGTTATGTTGCACTCCGAAATTCGAATCATAATTATTTTAAAGCCTGCACTGGAGTTCTTTCTCAATCACACTACAGTCCCAATTTGATCAAAACACGAAACAATTTCAAGACTGTCGCCGGTTAACCATTTTCTAGATGTGTACAGACTCAATAACCTTGATACTTTCTGCACCTCAATAGAAGTCATCCAGAAAAAGAGGGAAAGAAGCCCTCGTCCTGAATGCTGATCATGATGACCATCCTCTTCATCAAATCATGTTGGAAATCACATCTCAAATCTGCAGGCGTTCTCTCTCATCTGTGAGGACGGTGTGGTGTTTGACAAGGGTGTCCTCTCACACCATTTCTGATTTAATGGAAGATAATATAAATAATCCCCCATGGCCTCTCAGCCCTGGCAGACCTCAGATGATGACTAATCAACAGATGCAGCACGGTCTGTCCTACCTCTGATTGCAGCCAACCATCATTTAGGGTTGTTCTATTTTGCAGCAAAAGCTGTGACTGAATGATCATCTATGTTCAGTTGGCTGGCCTGCACAAAACAGCTGTTGCCACCATTTCAATTGTTTGTCCCTGCACACATTCCCAGGGTTATTTGTGTTGAAGGAAAATATTCTGTTTGTTGTGGCTGAACAGAACCCCATGAAAACATCAACACTAACAAGATTTTGTCTTCATGAAATGGTTTCATCTACACATAAAATAGTATTACCTGGCACTGGTCTCACTATAGGAGATTCCATTGTATTTACTAAGTTAGAGAACATCACCTTAAGGGCATTTCTGTCCTTTCAAAGTTTTCCAATATTTCTGTTTTGCTATTGTCCTTACCGTTTTCAAAGAGCCATACTAACTTGTGTTTGAATGATTGCTTCCTTCAATTAATTTAATTTGACCAAAACAAGGTTCACATATTGGTGCGGCAGGGTAGCCTAGTGGTTAGAGCGTGTGACTAGTAACCGGAAGGTTGCGAGTTCAAACCCCCGAGCTGACAAGGTACAAATCTGTCATTCTGCCCCTGAACAGGCAGTTAACCCACTGTTCCTAGGCCATCATTGAAAATAATAATTTGTTCTTAACTGACTTGCCTGGTAAAATAAAAATATATATTTTTAAATGAAACAAAACTCAGAAAACCTTGTAATATGTAATGTACACTTTTCTAAAGAAAATGTGAATTTATAATTTGTGTACACAGAAAGCTCCAAAGGTGTGAAGTTGGTTTGAAACAGTGAGTCATCTCCATTAACTATTCATTACCAACCCCACCTTGGACATAATACTGAAATCTCCTTAGGCTGGTCGCATTCCACATGCCAGAATAAAACATGCATTTATTGTAGAATGGTGCCAAAGTGGAGCTAGTAAATAAGGAGTATTGATCATATTGACGGACTGGATGTCTGGCTGTTGCTGTTTAGCAGTCTGAAAAATGTTGTTTCTGTCCCCTGCCTAGCCATTTTGTAACACTCTGTGACAGACTGATCCCCTGGGGACATGGGCTCATCAATGGCTCCACAGTTGAGTAGAACGCAGTGCTTTTGTGGTACTATTTTATCCAACAAGCTCATCTGGAGTGACAGTTATTGACCATGCTGGTTTCTAGTTTAAGTCATTCTACTGATGGTCATAATAGGCAGTTTAGACATTAATATAACCCATTCAGGTGTAGGAGATATCTGTAAGTCTCAGAGATATAAAACATTTGACCAATTATGCAGGAATATTTAACAGCTATGTTCCCTTGCATTGTGCTACTGCCATGTTGCCAAACATCAGTACCGCAAATAGCAGACTGAGAAATAATCCTTTGAAAGGTATGACTAAATACGGCAAAGAAAATCCACCTAATATGAGTTAAGGTGACAACGATGAATCCTGTCTTATGTTGATAATAAATAATTTCTCAAAGTGAAAGCGGCAATGTCACAGTGCATTTCCTTCCCATAATTACCACAGAAATATAGACTTCTTCAACACTTATTTGAGGAGTATATAGGCTCCACATACTATGTGACCTCTAGGTGGAAGAAAGTGTTGCTGTTTGAGGTTCAATGTGCTGGATCTAAAATCCATCAAAAGCCCAATTTCCCTTACTACAAGGGAGTGCTCAGCTACCCACCTTGGTAACTAGGCTACAAAAAATATCTGAAATGTCATTGCCAAACTGCATTTAAAAAATGATACGATAATAATAAATAAATAAAATACTGGCATGAATTCACCAGTTTTTTTTAAGTGCATCATCCGTCCTGTGCCCAGAGTCTTTGAAAAGCTATTTGCCTGCTTCCTCCAATTGAGTCTAGAGGCCAGTCATTTTGATTCCAAGAAGCAAGTCTGCTCTCACATTTATTTATACAAATCTTGATAAAGATGTTAAGTCACTGGGAGCAACTGTCAGCTCTGTTTCTCCCAGCCAGAGTTACCAACATTGAATTATAATGGAAAGGTAGGGATGCACTTCAGCTTTATTTCCAAGACTGTATTCATATTGGAATCAGTTATGGCCAATTGAAGCAGTCAGAGGTCTTTATGGGTAACATGATGTTACGGAGCAGCATCGAAAAGACTACATTACACAGCATATTGTCTGTGTGGGTGGGGTATATGGGGAACTCAAGCCAACCAAGACATAACCTGTAGCAAAATATCTTGTTTATTGGCAAACAATCAAACAATGAATCTAAGCTTTGTACGTGATTGTCTGACATTAATACATGTCGAGGGGGAAGTTATCTGGGCTGAATACCACACCATCTGTCTGTGTTCTGTGTTGTGGATTGCCAACAAGACTGATGCAAAAATACTGATTGCATACAGTGTATTATTGAATCCTTGAATGAAAGCCACAGCAATTCCTACCCAGCATTGCTGGCCTTGCTTTAGCAAATTCTTGTTTATTCTTCATAGAAGCATCACTGCTTGCAACTACGAAGAGAAGCAGACTAACCTCTTGCATCAAGAGTCTGGAAAGAAAAACACTCATTTATCCAAGCCATTATGCTGAGATTCATTTTAGATAGCAGACCATCCCTATATCGCAAAAGACTGCGTCGTCCAACCATTTTATGCATTTTTACAAACCTGGAAATGCATAACTGTTCAGCCATTCTCTCCCCGAATGCAGCATCGTTAAGTGTATGCCCAAGAAATCAATCATGGATAAATGTCATATCCCACAAGGAGTGATAAGCACCAGGACGCTTCATGGGATGCTGGGCTTTGAATTTCATTCACTACCTCCCACTGTCTTCTACAGAACACTGGATACTGTAGGGATCCATGTCTCCAATTCAACTGTGAACAAAGAGCACTAACTGTACTGGTTCTTTAAGGACAGCAAGAGCAAAGTACTGTATGTATAGCATACAGTACTTGAAACATCCAACTTTGGCAAAGTTTTCCAATATGTTCCACTTTGGATAATATTTGTGACAAGAATATCCCTATGCACTATACTGTTTTACCAGTAGTTATGTAACTTCCATTACCTATAGATTCCAACAGGCGTTAAGTTACAGCCTTGTGCCAGTCTTTGGTGCCAGATACTTTATTTTCTTTCCTCTCACTCAGGACATTCAACTGATTTGCAATTTTCCAGGACAAAGAATAAAGTCTTATAAAGACAAAATCTGGAAAAACAAAATTCCATCAGTTTTGCTGATGTGCTAACTACTACAGTAGCCATTGTTATTCTAGTAATTTAAAAAAATATTTCTAGAAAATCTGTTTATTGCTAATGCATCCACCATGTTGGATGCCCCCTGATGTCAACAAGGATGGCAAACAATGTTGATGCTTCAATATTTCCTGTTTTGACTGAGTTAGCCCAGATGACATATTTCTGAAAATAACATTGTGCAGGACTGACAGGTTATTCATCAGGAAACAGTGATCAAATCATTGAAAAACCTGCCCTGCATTTACTTTATCATTGCAACATTAACAATAGGCATTATAATCTGTGTTTAGGCCTTTACCAGTGTTGATCACTACCCTTTTGTGTCATACTGCAAATGGCTGGAGTAATGTGACATGTGTTCTGAGTTTTTCAAGGAAAATGGGAAAATGCAATGACATACTTAATAAAACCAACTGGCACTTGCATTGAACCCCCTACTCTCATGTAATACTTTGACAGCTCCATATCCTCACATTTAGGCAATAAGTGAGAGGCACATTTTATGGATTGAAGAGGATGTTCCCACTGAGAATCCCATCTGTTGTACGTAAATGTTGGCACCCTTTCAGTAAAGAGAAGGTCATACTTGTGGATAAGCAAATAGGGTACATTTGAGTATTCTGACACACAACGAATGATAGATTATTAATTCAATTCAGATTTCTGTGTGCATGTGTGGACATGCAGGTCTGTGTGAAGTGTGATATATGGTTAGCCAGTTTCTATATTGTGCACCGTAGGTTGCTTCAGTACAAGTGTCCAGCAGAGTAACTCTCCTTCACTGGATAAAGAATTGCTACATACAATATATTAGTATTTTACATATCTTTACATTTGTTATGAATAGGCCATTGACCATTGAATCTATTTCAGCACCTTTTGTATTCCATGGTAAGTATCCATAGTGAATACACACTCTGCTCCACCATTGTTTCTCTCACTTCTTAGACTCTTATTTCACATTCATGGGAAGCTTCTTAGGGAGGAGTCCCATTGCAATGAAATGTTTAGATCATTATGTTACTAATTAGGTGTAAAAGCCTAGTGCAACCATCTCTGTGTAGTAACCTCAGATGCATTGTACATTTCAAATGCTGCATTTGAACGAGACCTAGTAGTTTAATATTGTTTCAATAAAACGGCAGTCTTTTGCCGCGCCCTTCCGACAATTACCAAGACAGGGATTTTAACAAGGGCCGACCTCATCCAATTTCCCCATACACAAAGCTTTAACAGAGCATCAATTATTCCTAATGTTGGGAAAAGCATGGCGGCAAATGGGCTCCAAATTGGTACACAACTCCTGGATGAACACTACTGATGGAATGGCCTGTAAGTGCATCTAATAAGCGGTACACATTAAGAACACCTGCAGCACCAGGCCTTTGTGGCATACTAATGAATCTACTGCTTACACAAAGAGAACCGGGTCCCCAGATCTCCAAGTCCAACCGTACCAATGCCAACGGGGGAAAAAGGTGGTGAAAATAATTGATCAGTGGAATGAAAAAGCTTTTTGTGGAAGAATCAGTCTGCTTTAGATCTTGGCCTCTTTATCCCTCATGCACTGATATAATTATTCATGAGGGTGGTTTTGAATATGGCAGCATGGCTCTTAGGCTACACAGGAAACAGGGAAATACTATTCCACTTGTGGAGTGAATCCTTTCTACAAATGGACTTCCTGACAATTAAGGATGGTTGCCTTCTTCATTGAGGCACACAAATGGGAGTGAGCCACCACAAGCTTGTGTGTGAGTAGGATCTGAGTGAAATCAGGAGAAACTTGTTTGGGAGGCCCAGTCTTAGTAGCAGCAGCCTTTCCAATGCGCTGTGTGTCTCCCCAGAGGCTCCCAGAGCATTTTACTTACTCTAACAATACATAGAGCAACCACAGTCCAATTACTTATTCATCTAGTTTTGTGTGTGTGTGTGTTTGTGTGTTGACTGAGTGTCTAAGTAAAGTTGAATATAGTAGAGTGCACCACAGCGCATTTCACCCACGTGAGTGCACATGGGTCACTGTCATTCTTCAGCTCTGAGAGCCTATCTGACAGAAGAGATGGGGAACAATGAAATGCAATTCTAACCATAAGCTCCTTTGACAACAAAAATAGACTCATTCTTAAAACTAAAAGGTGAATGGAACCAAGATTTAACCTTTCGTGGTCATATGTAAATACACTTCCCCCTGGTGCAGCAGCAGAAATTCTAACGGTAAAACACAGATTAATCTGGATTTGAACAATCCATAAAACAGTGTAATCAGATTTTTTTTTTTTTGTGTATAACCCCAAACACTCTTATTTCAGGCCTTGCAACTGTTCATTTTAACATATATTGAGTGCAAATCATGTGCTTTGATTCTGTCAATGCAATTATCATGTATGCCCTCACACTTCCTCCAGAGCAGTCACATCTTGTTTCCGTCTCCTTCACTCTCATCAGCAGATCAGTGGGCTGCTAGCTAACTCACAGGATCAAAAGAGGCAAGCCCCATGTTGTGAGTCTTTCACATCTACCACCACAAACCAATACAATTATTCAAAGGTAGTTCCTAGAATAAATATTGTGCAGAGTAAACAAGGCTGACGTTTAGAGTACACAGATGCCTGAAGACCTCTGGGAGTCCTCCTAGGCTTCTGGGATAAGATGGCAGCGCAGCCTGAAAAGCTAAGGGATAGTGTGCCATTTCAAATAGAGCGAGTGATTTAAGAGAGATAAGACAACATTTAAAATGGCTGCAACCTATTCTGCTGCCGCAGTGCTCCTCAGAATTTAAATGGTCTGGTTTCTCTATTTTAATGGGATC